>NC_090762.1:16478277-16500777 GCF_036898095.1 Palaemon carinicauda | reverse complement strand
CTATCATCTGTTATGTCCAAAAGGACTACAGAAAACAAGTTACACATGAAAATAAAAAAAAAAAACAGAAGGACAAGTCCAACGTGAAACTATGCCATAAAAGATCAAGTCGTTTGTAAAAAAAAAGCAAAAGGAGGAAAAAACCTTACGATTAAATAAGCAACAGAAGGAAAAGTTGCACGTAAAAATAACCTACAGGAGGATAAGTCTTACTTGAAAATAAGCAACAGAAGGATAAGCTTAAAGGTTTAAAGGCCACCCATGAATGGCAGAGACAAGAGGCAGTGACATTGCCCTAGACCCTAGAGACTGACCATATATACATATGATCAGCGCTCAAGCCCCCTCTCCACCCAAAGTAGGACCAGGGAGGGCCAGACAAATGGTAGCTGAATACTCAGCAGATAAAGCTATAGGCTCCCCTAAAACCCCCATTCTTAGCTCACAGGGATGGTGAGGTTACAGCAACCAAAGGAGCTAATGAGTTTGATCTGGACTCGGACCCCAGTCTCGCGATCACCAGGCAAGGACGTTAACTACAGGTTGCCACATAAGCAAAAGAAAGACAAGTCGTACGTGAATATAAGCAACGGAAGGATGAGTCATACTGTAACAGACAATCCATTGGGCGGCAACATAACCCGGAAAGAGCCTATCCTTTAGCAGCATTATTGGAAGAGTCAGAAGCGGCAAACTCGCATCAAGATAATCCATCTGAACTCTTGACATCAATGAGTGAATGCCGAATGCCTGCGGCAAATTAAGACGTCTTTTGAATTACAGAAATCTGGCGAGGTTGTAAAAGCAGGAGTATGGGTATGGGCTCCTGTTGTAGTTGATGTTATACTGACCTGGTCTTTTATCAATATATCCTCTTGAGAGAGAGAGAGAGAGAGAGAGAGAGAGAGAGAGAGAGAGAGAGAGAGAGAGAGAGAGAGAGAGAGAGAGAGAGACTGTTACCTTTTCCATAGCAGAGGAGTTTGAACGGGCTAACTAAAAGCCCTTCTTGACAAGACTAGCTAAAGACCATCATATATAAAAAGGAAGCAGAATGGAGACGATTAAAAAAAATAACTTTAAAGACAGGATGATTATAAGGAACTGATAAAAACAAACAACAGGAAGGTTTATAAACATTAAAAAGAAAACTTCCGAAATTAATTCAGTTATCAAAAGGTAACTTCAAAATTCAGTCGTATCATAGGGCAATGTACCAAACACTTCTCTTCCACACACAGTTGAAAGAACAACATAATTATATAGGAAGAAATAATAAAAGTTTCCCTTTTTCTTCCTGAGTGTTAATCTATCATTGATTAAAAGTAGACATGCTAACACTAACCCTTCACCAAAATAGGTCCATTAAGTGTGTAGAGTTTCCAAGAGAAGGTAAATAGCTTTATGTGAACCCATGGATATGATCTATTCAATTAACACAAAGGCATTAATCATCCTAATGTGTTTGAAACAGATTAACTTTAATCCTGAAATACTTCATAACTTCAATCCAAAAGATATGTGAAATAGGGACAACTTCAACGATTGTGAAACTGGCATTTCTGATTCCTTTCTGTATATTTCTTTTAACATTCGTGAAGCATTTCCTGTCCTACTAGAGAGAAAGGGAAAATGTTTAGGCAATCCACTTCCAGGAAACAAAAAAAAAAAAAAAAAAAAAAAAAAAAAAACAATATTTGAAAGGGAAAGGCCTTTCAGAGGCGAAAGATTTGTCAGTTTTATTGTTCGACTAAGCGGCAGACATTTCAAAGTAACCGAATCTCGGAGGAATATAAAAGACTTCCCATTTGTTTGCTTACGACTCGTGGGTAACCCAAGAATGGAAATGGAGAGAGAGAGAGAGAGAGAGAGAGAGAGAGAGAGAGAGAGAGAGAGAGAGAGACTTAGTTACCTTTCCGATTGCAGAGGAGTATGAACGGGCTAACTAAAACCCTTTCTTGACAAGATTAGCTAAAGACCATTATATATATAAATGAAACAAAGAGAGGGAGTCTTAGCCAAAACGGAAACGATTAAAAAAAATTAAAGAAAGGATGATTATTAGGAACTGATAAAAACACGCAACAAAGAGGTCTATAGACATGAAAAAGAAATATTCCGAAATTAATTCAGTTATCAAAAGGTAATTTCAGAACTCAGTCGTATCAAAGAGCAATATACAAAACACTTTTCTTCCACAAACAGTTGAAAGGACATAATATATAAAAAGAAAAAAGAAAAGTTTCCTTTTTTCTTCCCGAGTGTTAATTTTGCATTGATCAACGGTAGATATGCTAACATCGACCCTCCATCAAAATGGGTCCATTAAGAAGGTAGAGTTTCAAAGTGAAGGTAAATAGCTTTATGTGAACCCATGGATATGATCTAATATTATTATTATTATTATTACTATCCAAGCTACAACCCTAATTGGAAAAGCAAGATGCTATAAGCCCAGGGGCTCCAATAGGGAAAAATAGCCCAGTGAGGAAAGGAAATAAGGAAATAAATAACTGAAGAGAACAAATTAACAATAAATCATTCTAAAAAAAGTAATGTCAAAAGAGATATGTCATATATAAACTATTAACAACGTCAAAAACAAATATGTCATATATAAACTATAAAAAGACTCATGTCCGCCTGGTCAACAAAAAAGCATTTGCTCCAACTTTGAACTTTTGAAGTTCTACTGATTCAACAACCCGATTAGGAAGATCATTCCACAACTTGGTAACAGCTGGAATAAAACTTCTAGAGTACTGCGTAGTATTGAGTCTTATGATGGAGAAGGCCTGGCTATTAGAATTAACTGCCTGCCTAGTATTACGAACAGGATAGAATTGTCCAGGGAGATCTGAATGTAAAGGATGGTCAGAGTTATGAAAAATCTTATGCAACATGCATAATGAACTAATTGAACGACGGTGCCAGAGATTAATATCTAGATCAGGAATAAGAAATTTAATAGACCGTATGTTTCTGTCCAACAAATTAAGATGAGAATCAGCAGCTGAAGACCAGACAGGAGAACAATACTCTAAACAAGGTAGAATAAAAGAATTAAAACACTTCTTCAGAATAGATTGATCACCGAATATCTTAAAAGACTTTCTCAATAAGCCAATTTTTTGTGCAATTGAAGAAGACACAGACCTTATATGTTTCTCAAAAGTAAATTTGCTGTCGAGAATCACCCCTAAAATTTTGAAAGAGTCATACAAATTTAAAGAAACATTATCAATACTGAGATCCGGATGTTGAGGAGCCACCGTCCTTGACCTACTTACAATCATACTTTGAGTTTTGTTAGGATTCAACTTCATACCCCATAATTTGCACCATGCACTAATTTTAGCTAAATCTCTATTAAGGGATTCACCAACCCCAGATCTACATTCAGGGGATGGAATTGATGCAAAGAGAGTAGCATCATCTGCATATGCAACAAGCTTATTTTCTAGGCCAAACCACATGTCATGTCTATATAGTATGAAAAGTAATGGGCCAAGAACACTACCTTGTGGAACACCGGATATCACATTCCTATACTCACTATGGTGCCCATCAACAACAACTCTTTGAGATCTACTACTTAAAAAATCAATAATAATGCTAAGAAACGACCCACCCACTCCCAACTGTTTCAGTTTGAAAACAAGGGCCTCATGATTAACACAGTCAAAGGCAGCACTAAAATCAAGGCCAATCATACGAACTTCCCGACCACAATCAAGGGATTTCTGTACTGCATTGGAGATTGTAAGAAGGGCATCACATGCTCCAAGGCCTTTACGAAAACCAAATTGCAAACTAGGGAATAGATGATTACCTTCAGCAAACCTATTAAGACGTTTTGCCAGAAGACGTTCAAAAACTTTAGATAATATGGGAGTTATGGAAATTGGGCGGTAATCAGTGGGACTTGAGCTACCACAAACACATTTACATAGAGGAGTAACATTACCAATTCTCCAACAAGTGCTAAAAGCTCCTCTTCTTGCTAACTTACGCAAAATAACAGATAACTTTGGAGCTAAGAAATCTGCTGTCTTTAAAAAAAACAAAGGAAAAATACCATTTGGGTCTACACCTCCATAAGCATCAAGGTCCATCAACAGAGCTTTAATCTCACAAGATCGAAAAGCTAAACTAGTTAGTTTAGCCTCAGGAAAACAGGAATGAGGAAGTTCAAGTTTTTCATTACTCTGTTTACTGTCAAAAACATCAGCCAAAAGGGTTGCCTTTTCCTTTGGACAGTGAGTGACTGAGCCATCTGGTTTAAGTAAAGGAGGAACTGTTGCATCTACACCAAAGAGTGCAGATTTAAGGGTAGACCACCATTTATGTTCCTACCACCATTTATGTTCCTGAGTTGTACCAGAGAGGGTTTCTTTTATGATTAAATTGTACTCCTTTTCAGTTGAGGCATAAACTCTCTGAGCAAAAGCTCGAAGCTGAGTATAGTTGTTCCATGTCAAATCTGATCTGTTACCCTTCCAAAGGTGATAGGCCTCCTGCTTCTCCAAATAAGCACGTCTACAATCATCATTGAACCACGGTTTGTCCTTCATTCGGTACCTTAGCACACGAGAAGGGATAAGCCTATCAATTATGTTGACTAGATTCTCATTCAAAGGGACAACAGGATCTACACTATTATATAATTGTGACCAATTCAAGCACAAAAGATCATGCAAAATACCATTCCAGTCTGCTTGGGATTTCATATAAATTTTACAGGAATATGATATATCAGGGACAGGCTGCTCAGTCTTCACTAATAATGAAATCAAGGCATGATCAGAAGTCCCGACTGGAGAACCAAACTTACTAGTTATAACACCAGGGGAGTCAGTGTATACGAGGTCCAAGCAATTACCAGACCTGTGAGTAGCTTCATTTATGATTTGCTCACAGCCTGATTCAGAAGCAAAGTCTAAAGCTCTTAAGCCATGGCGATCGGTAGGAGAGATAGAACTTAACCACTCCCTATGGTGAGCATTAAAATCACCAACAAAGACAAAAGAAGCCTTTCTATCATCTTCTTGTATCTTAGCCATAATGGTAAGAAGACAATCGAAGATAGAATCATCCATGTCTGGATTCCGGTAGATCGAACACAAATAAAAGTTGTTATGCCTGCCACAAACTTTTATTACCTGAATCTCATGACATCCACATTGATAGCAGGACTTATGAGAAGCAGGGTACTCGGTCCTAATATACACCGCCATTCCCCTGGCCCTAGGAATGGCATCACGTTTCAGCATTATTGGCTTCTTAAAACCAGTTATAAGGAGCTCAGATGAGTGCCTCATATTAGAAACCAAAGTTTCTGAGCACAAAAGAATATCATACTGTCTGGGCGCAACTGTAAGGTCTTGGATATTTGCATGAAGACCACGAATATTGCAATACAGAAGACGACATTGACGAAATCTAGGACGTACTGGTCCCGGATTTCGCTCAATGTCTCCAGACAGCATAAGAATTAATAGAAATAAAAAAGAGACATCATACTTAAAAACTAGATTAACAAGAATTATAACAAAAACAATATGTAGAGAATAATAAAATAAGTGATTGATGATGCCCATAGACTATAGTAAAAAGTCGGAAAAAATGGTCAACATGGAGGAGCCGATACACCATGCAAGGCTAAATACCCTCCAGGATAGCCACTTCAACTGAAGGGAGGACAGTAAGGATGGTTTTGAGAAGAAAAAATCAGAAAAAAGGAAAAGACAACCTCTTGATAAACCACCAAGCATCCATGGCCCTTCTATTAAGCCTGCCCAACACACCATTTCAAAAAAACAAGAGGAAGAAAAACCAAAATAAGATAGAATAGTGTGCCCGAGTGTACCCTCAAGCAAGAGAACTCTAACCCAAGACAGTGCAAGACCATGGTACAGAGGCTATGGCACTACCCAAGACTAGAGAACAATGGTTTAATTTTGGAGTGTCCTTCTCCTAGAAGAGCTGCTTACCATAGCTAGAGTCTCTTCTACCCTTACCAAGAGGAAAGTACACTGAACAAATTGCAGTACAGTAATTAACCCCTTGGGTGGAGAAGTGTTAAGTATCTCATTGTTGTCAGATGTACGAGGAAAGACGAGAATATGTAAAGAATAGGCCAGACTATTCTGTGTAAGTGTAGGCAAAGAAAAAATAAGCCGTGACTAGAGAGAGGGATCCAATGCATTACTGTCTGGCCAGTCAAAGGATCCAATACCTCTCTAGTGGTAGTATCTCAACGGGCAGCTGGTGCCCTGGCCAACCTACTACCTACTACAAAGTTATCAATCATCCTAAATTGTTTGAAACATTAACTTCATTCCTGAAATACTTCATAACTTCAATCCAAAAGATATGTGAAATAGGGACAACTTCAACGATTGTGAAACTGGCAATTTCTGATTCCTATCTGTATATTTCTTTTACCATTCGTGAAGCATTTCCTGTCCTACTAGAGGGAACAGGAAAATGTTTAGGCAACCCACTTCCAGGAAAAAAAAAATATTTGAACAGGGAAAGGCCTTTCAGAGGCGAAAGATTTGTCAGTTTTATTGTTCGACTAAGCGGCAGACATTTCAAAATAACCGAATCTCGGAGGAATATAAAAGACTTCCCATTTGTTTGCTTACGACTCGTGGGTAACCCAAGAATGGAAATAGAGAGAGAGAGAGAGAGAGAGAGAGAGAGAGAGAGAGAGAGAGAGAGAGAGAGAGAGAGATTCTTCAAGAAAGCATGAGCATACATGAATTTTGATTACATAAGCACCCAAATACACAGGAATGGAAAGGATTAATTCACTAGATGCTACGGTATGGTGGTGATAGTGAGACCGAGGATGGTGGTGATAGTGAGACCGAATGGCTGACTATGGTACATAAGGTATTTTTTTTGTGGAAGGAGAGATCCAAAATTGAAAGGAATTGGTGGGAGGAATAATTGTTTGCTGAATAACGGTTGGGTGACAAAAATGAACAATATATACAGGTGTAACATTCCTTTACTCTCTGTAAGGGGGTTAGATAGATGGTCAGAAAGACGCATTGGATAGGTAGTGGGTTGGCCAAGGCACCAGCCACCTGTTGAGATACTACCGCTAGAGAGTTATTAGGTCCTTTGAATGGCCAGACAGTAATACATTGGATCCCTCTCTCTGGTTACGGCTCATTTCATTTTTTCTGACACATACACAGAATAGTCTGGCCTATTCTTTACACATTCTCCTCTTTCCTCATACACTTGACAACACAGAAATTACCTAACAATTCTTCTTCTCACAATAGGTTAACTACTTCATTGTAATTGTTCAGTGGCTAGTTTCCTCTTGGTAAGGGTAGAAGAGACTTTTTAGCTATGGTAAGCAGCTCTTCTAGGAGAAGGATACTCCAAAATCAAACCATTGTTCTCTAGTCTTAGGTAGTGCCATAACCTCTGTACAATGGTCTTCCACTGTCTTGGGTTAGAGATCTCTTGTTTGAGGGTACACTCAGGCACACTATTCTATCTTGTTCCTCTTCCTCTTGTTATTTTGAAGTTTTTATGCTCTTGTTATTTTCAAGTTTTTTCATAGTTTATTTAAGAAAGATTTATTTGAATGTCCTTATTGTTTTTAAACTTCTCTTGTTCTTCTTCCTTATTTCCTTTCCTCACTGGGCTATTTTCCCTGTTGGAGCCCATGTGCTTATAGTAACTTGCTTTTCAAACTAAGGCTGTAGCTTATCAAGTAATAATAATAATGATAATAAAAATGGTCTACTTAATCAAGGAAGAACTGAAGATTGAATGGCACAAGTAAATGGGTTCAATGAAAGGCCAGGTGATCTTGGACCTCTGTGTAAATGTATTGAAGCAAAAGCAAAATTTCTTTAATATAAATGTTGTTCACTCACTATATGCTGAACAGTATGTATGTAAATACATATATATCATATCTACAAAATCATATACATAATATATATGTATATGTAGCCTTTGTATGTATATATATATAGCCCATGTATATATATATGCATATATATATATATATATATATATATAGAGAGAGAGAGAGAGAGAGAGAGAGAGAGAGAGAGAGAGAGAGAGAGAGAGAGAGAGAGAGAGAGAAAGAGTACGACTTTGACAAATTCATTCAATAGATTCCAAGTAAAATTACGAAAGCATGTCTAAATTTTGAACGATGCCAATTTTTCTTCTCTAACTACCCAGCATTACAAAGGGAAAGAGGAAATAATAATAACCTCATTACACTGAGTAATACCCTTATTTATTTGGGCGAATTCATAAACGCAATAATATTCCTTGCAAAACCTACGTCGCAGACCATGTTGCAAATTGCGGTAGGTATGAATGCCACATCTGTAATAAGACCCGAGAACAAACATGAAATGAGGGTTTCTGTATTCATAAATTATACCGGGTATTTGTCTTCAGAGCAGCTCATTTTCTTCACCGTTCTCCATTTCCAAGTATTTTAACATTTCTGGACAATTTTGAATTTATCTCACAATAAAGCTTTCATAATTTGTTCTTTATTGTTCCCGCTTACGTCAGCTCTACATAACTTTAATGTATTTAGCTCTCCCTTTTGCACTGTTCTCTTTCTTATCTTTCTTTCCTGGGGAAGACCTAACATCCTAAACCATAATCCAATGGTGCTGGGTTTCATTTTCTGGCCTTATTGGTTTAAAGGTTAACTTATGGGTTTAAATATCGTTAATGGGCAGAAGAGGCAATAAACAGGCCAACGCCTACAGACATATATAAACCAATGATCATGGCCCAAGGCTCCTCACCCATAAGCAAGACTTTGAAGAGCAAGGCAATGAATTCTGATGTCTCACCAGGTAGACCTAACAGCCCTCCCCTCTCACTATTTCAAAAACTCCCAGAAATAGTAAGGTTACGTTTCAGTGAGAAGCTAACAAGGCCTGAGCGAAGCTTGAACTCGGTTGTTTACTATTCTTACGGGAATCGAGTGGAAGTAGTGTCATCAGTGCACCTCAAGTGGTAAGTTGTATGTATTACTAAAAGGTCTTTGCATTGTTTTATCGACTCAGAATGGCACTCACTTTTTAGCCCTCTACTACATCTCCGTTCCAACTTTCTTCACCTCTTAATTTTACTTCCCACTGTTTCTGCGGGGCTTACCCCCTGTTGCAAATAGGTGCAGGTAGTAGGTTGGCGTGAGCATCAGCCACCCGTTGAGATACTGCCGCTAGAGTGTTATGGGGTCTTGTGACTGGCCAGACAGTACTACAATGAATCCTTCTCTCTGGTTACGGTTCATTTTCTCTTTGCCTACACAGACACACCGAAAAGTCTGGCTTATTCTTTATATATTCTCTTCTGTCCTCATACACCTGACAGCACTGAGATTAACAAACAATTCTTCTTCAAACAAGGGGTTAACTACTGCACTGTAATTTTTCTGTGGCACTTTCCTCTTGGTAAGGTTAGGAGAGACTTTAGCTATGGTAAGCAGCTCTTCTAGGAGGGCACTCCAAAAGTAACCCATTGGTCTCTAGCCTTGGGTAGTGCCATAGCCTTTGTATTATGGTCTTCCAATGTCTTGGGTTAGAGATCTCTTGCTTGAGGGTACACTCAGGCACATTATTCTTTTTTATTTTTTTTCTATTTTTTTGTTAAAGTTTAGTTTATAGTTTATATAGGAGACATTTATTAATGTTACTCTTCTTGATTTTATTTTTTATTTTTCCTAGTTTCCTTTCCTGACTGGGCTATTTTCCCTGCGGGAGCCCCTGGGCCTATAGCATCCTACTTTTCTAACTAGCTTGTAGCCTAGCAAATAATAATAATAATAATAATAATAATAATAATAATAATAATAATAGGCTTCTAGGTCCCAACTCTGAGTTTTCAGCTCAAATTTCATTTATCAAAGTCAATCCTTCAGAACTACTAAGACTTGTAACACTATCTCAAGTCAAAAAAACAATATACCTGCCCAAGGACCTAAACAAAAAATAGCTTACTTATATTATACCCAAAAATATATATCATATCATCACATGGGACTTAATTTTCAAGAGATAAATTTGACAAATACATTTCATTTTTATAGCTTGATACAATAAAAAATATCATTTTTATGTATCAACTCGCATCGACTGTTGATCCATTCAACAAACAGTTATCGTTATGCGTGAATCTGGGGAACATTTTCCACACTTGATGGAATTCGCAATTCCAAAGGGAACGGGATTCCACAGAGCACAGGCATGCGAGCAAGCAAGCAAGCGGAACGATGCCTTGTGCTTTATGAGTGGAACTGGAAAAGCAGGAAGAAATAAATTCACTTCTTGCTGATCGTATCTTCATTCTCATGACAATAAAAGTGAGCTGAATATCTTATATCAGAGTTACGTGCCTTGAATTGCAATGGTCCCTTTGCTCGAGAGAGAGAGAGAGAGAGAGAGAGAGAGAGAGAGAGAGAGAGAGAGAGAGAGAGAGAGAGAGAGAGAGAGAGAGAGAGAGATTATCATCCAAAAAAAAAAATATGGAGAACCGAGTCCTCAGGAAACTACAAAGAAGTATCTAACAAAACTTCCTTTAAAGAGAATTCCTCATCGAGTGTTCTCATTCTCATATACACAAACACACATATAACTTTAGATAACCACATAGGCCTATTATAACTATAACTATATACATAACGCAACAATAAATGCAGCCGTTTCTGGTCCACTGCAGGAAAAATGCCTCAGACATGTCAATTCATGTCTGGGGTTTGCCCACTTTTCATCACTACGCTGGCCAGCGCAGATTGGTGATGGTGGGAGATTTCCATCTGATCTCTCACAGCAAACCATGCTATTATGGGTGGTCCTGACTAGTTTTGCTTATAACTGATCATGGCCATGGAAACCCTTTCACCACGATAAGAAAAGGTAATATATAAATATGTAATATATATATATTTATATATATATTTATACATATATATATATATATATATATATATATATATATATATATATATATATATATATATATATACAGCATATGTACTGTATATGTATATATACACCACGTGAACCTTCAGGGAATGCTATATGCGAAATATCTTATTTAAACGCATCCTTTCATCCTGACAAGACAAACATCATTAGTCAGCTAACTTTTCTACAAAAATCCGTAAGATAAATATTTCGAAGTGAATAAAGCAGTTTTCTAGGGTTTTCGATATCCTGATTTTGAATTCTGTCCTTCCTATTTGAACATTATGCGAGAGAAGTTCTTCCCCATTTAGACTCTTTTATTCCTATTACCTCATTATAGTTTTATCCTGTGAAACGAAATTTTAAGCTGATGGACACATACACAGTTTATATAACATTTTTTTTTTCTTGAAGCATCGTTACAATGGCTACGAAAATATAAGGGAGCTCAGTCTACAGGTTCGTTTTATTAATAGAGTGGGATGACCAAGAGTCACTCATACAACGTGCTATATAAGTGTCGGTTAAAAAGAAAAAAAAAACTGGAATACGAAAATGTATCTTCCTGAATCCTTCGGAGCTAGGCCTAACACCTGTCCTATTATTGAGGGAAGGGAGTTAACTCGGGTTAACCAAATTCTGCTCTCCTTCACCATTCGGATGGATGAAGGTACATACCAGCATCTATTATATCTAACCGTTAGCTGTCTTGGTCCAGCTTTACATGTTCTCGTTTTCAAGATAAGAAACACTTCGTCCAGTCAGTGGATCAGTTCTACATAACTCTCCTCCTCCTCTCAACAAAACTGTCTGGGCTATGCTCCACCAAACATCTGCTGATTATACCCAAATGTTCACCAAAAAGTATATAAATTATTGTTTTTGAGTGGCTAAAAATTAAAATCAAGATGTGTGACGCTCTAAATTGTTAAATCAGATAGATTTGTTTATAGAAAAATGCAATTAAATGTAATTATACTGTAATTTAACTTTTTAATAAAAAGATAAAAAACAAAAAATTATCCCCAAAGGAACAGCCTAACTCTATTCATTGCCTATAATGTCAAAAATAGTCAAGTCTGAAGTTGTCACCATTGCACATGTCCTGTTTTCCTATTCCCGCGAAGGATCAAAGTCTCAGTAGTAAATTGCATAGGTACACGATCGGTATCTGTGACTATTTTTTCCCCTATCAATATGCACGAAGAGTTTTACCCTTGCCTAACTAACACATCTCGTTATAGCTAAAATATAATTCTTTACAATGTTCAAACACTCCATTTATTATCACCATCCCATGACTGCATCAGGTTCCTATCTTTTTAAAAGTGCTCTAGTAAAAAAAAAAAAATCCTTTACAAAACACGCTGAATTACAGAGCAACAAAGTCATTCTTCCCAATCTCTTAATATGTATATTCTACTCTCCACATACTGCAATTGCCAAGGCTCCCTCGCACCTCACAACTGCAGAGGACAAAGAGGACAAAATCAGCAGCTCTCATCGTGTGTGTAGATTGCCTTACCTTATGTGAGACACGGGCTCTTGATTCTCTCATCGCTGGTAAACTATACATAAAATCCTTTCACCAAATCTGTCACACCAATTCTCTAAATCACCAATGGTAAATCTCCTCTTATCCTCTGCCAGATCTAATCCGGGTACCATCAGCAAACAATCCCATTGGGCACACTTCCCTTGCTCAATCTAATCAGTGTCTAATAACACATTTATCACGGTACAAGGATTCCCACAAGACATGTATGTACAGATACAATTACCATATACATATACCGGTATATACAGTAAAACCCTATTTAAAGCATAACACAGACTAATGTGGAAAGAATATTCAACACAATATCAAGATGTATATTATGCTCAGCAGTTTTCACCTACCAACTAAAAACAATGTTTAAATTTACCTGTTATTTCTGTTTTTAAGCGTTAACAGGTCTTGGGTTCATCCTTCCATTGTCTCCTCACATTTTAACTTGATATTACTAATCGGGATTGGGCTTCTTCTCTGAGAGGTCCTCCCACCCGATAGTTTCGCTGCTCTTGATGTCTGTAAAGAAAAATTCAGCATTAATTGGGTGTTTATCATATCTTTTACTTATAGAACATATTTTTATATAATTGAAAACATTTCTCAAGCTATCATAGTATTTTTCAATAAAATTGTAAACTATGATAATTTCTAGAAATGGCAACATTTCTCTTCTAAATTGTTTTTTTTTTCCAAGCTCTTGTCAAAAAACCACTTTCACAATAATATTACGTCATCACAGTTGAAGACATGAAATAGTTACAAGTTCAACCATATTGAGGAACTGAGAAAAGATTCCACATACTGCTCGAACACATTTACAATGTTTGATGCATCGCCTGTTGAAAGTATTTTGTACACCATGGGTAGCCTATTGTTCCTGTCTTCAATACCAGTTATTTTCTTTCTTTTAAATTTACATCACTTTCTATAATCCATTAAATGTACCAGTTTTCCTATAACTAGCAAATAGCACACGCTGATTACCGAAGTGTAGGCCTACAGAAGTTCTAGTAAGATTAGTTGCAAGATAAATAAATTTATGGGATTTTGTGCTAAATAACATATGCTGGTGTCGAAGAAGCCTTCATGATCGAAAGGCAAAATAGAGGTGGAAACCCGCTATGTTGTAGTCTGACAATAAAGATGATAGGTTGAAAAGCAAGATCGAAGAACAGAATCGAGCTACCACCCTACTGGTTTAGTCGCAAGATGGCTTACTAATGATACAATGCAATTCACAAAAGAATGGTCACGAGCAACATGATTAAACGATAGTATTCAAAATTCAATGTGATGACAATTACATTAAGCAAATGGAAATAACATAAATTACTCAACAATGAATAATAGATAAATTCAGTTACCACAAATAACCAAGTCCGTCGCTGAGTGGCGATAACTATAGCTTATATATATATATATATATATATATATATATATATATATATATATATATATATATATATATATATATATATATATTTATTTATATATATATATATATATATATATATATATATATATAATATATATATATATATATATATATACATTATATACATAAACACACATACACACACACACACACATATATATATATATATATATATATATATATATATATACATATATAATATATGTGTGCGTGTGTGAATAAAATATGTCAACAGGTAGGCTACTACATATAGTATATTTTCTCATGTGTACGTTTCGTTGACCATAACATCCAACAGCAAATAACTACAGAACATGAACAAACACAAGTTAAATATTCATCATATGTGTCAACACATTTCGTTTGAATATTCAATGTAAAATGAACACAAAACATGAATACAATGTTTAGTTACAGTTACTCTTCTCGTGTTAACGAAGTCGTTGAGTTCTTAATGTAGGCTTAGTTTTGCCGATATTAAGAAGCACGTTTTCCCGTGACCAAATCTAGCTGCATAATTCATAGGCCTTACTTTCATTCCTATGAAAAGCCATAACCCCAACAGCTATATAAAAATTACTTGGAAAATAATAGCAGTAGGTGGTAGCATGCTATCATGGCTTAGGCCTAGGCCAAATGCCGATTTGAAAAGCATCCTGAATAATCCTTCAATCTATCAGTGAAGATGTTTAATATGCTTAGATTAAAACATTTGTGTGTTGAGACCACGATGTCCGGCATTATAGCCTTGCACACCATTCAGCTCCCGCAGTTTAACACCAAGACGGAAAAAAATGAAGAGGGAACGATGTATAGTTGTAGGAACCGAAAGGATGTATACAAAGACCTCAAGTAATGCCTACAGCATACTTATCATGACACTACTTTCCTACGGTGTCTTTAACATGCTCAACTGGTTATATTTTGTGCTATCAAAATTACATAACGACGAATCACATTAACGTTAGTCTGTTAGTGGCGCAAAACCACATAGACCCACATGTATGAATGGCTGAAATAAAAATCATGGCTTAGTTTGCTTAAATGGGCTCATATATTTGGGTTTGAAATATAACTTTCATAGTACGCTTTCATGTTACTAGACTATGGTAAAATAATATTGACAGCATTTGTTCATCGTAACACCGTGTGTTCAATTGATCAGGGCGCACCAACACATACATACAGAAAAAGATTCTATGGTGGTAATATTCTTACGTTTAAGGTAAATGTTCAAGATAGTCACATTTAAACGCAAAAGAAACATAAACAATTACCTGTATACCTAATCAGGTGAGGGAGAAAATAATAGGAGAATGTAGGACACTTTCAGACACGTCTTGATGAGTCGGTGAATCCACACAAATGAATTTCCCTCCATTTCGTGACGTCATCAGAAAAGAATCAAATGAGGCTAATGAGCAACTACAGTCACCTATTCGCTTTCGCTGTGACAACACGATGTTAAAAGCCAACTCAGTTCACGCAAAATAATTATTATTGTTTTTACACCATCTTTGGTAATTCAGAAGGAAATGAACGGATAAACGCATAATAAGCTTTATTATGAGGTCTTTCCCAACATCATTGCTCGAGAAGATCAACAATCAACCGACCGTTCGCATCTTGGGTTTGGCAATCAGATGAAGGTCTACAGACAACGATAACGACAGTGTCCAGGTAACCATTTATTTCTTTTTAAATGATAGTTTATTTAAGGTAGAATAAATCATAATGTAATGCATGAAATACTTTATGCTTTAAGAGATGCGAAATCGTTGTTGTGTTATCAATCGGAAAAGACAACACGGCCACCCGTTGCACCTCGTCCAAGTTTAGCTCCGGGAAACTTAATACCCACCAAATTGAGATATGTTGACCTGTTAACCCCAAAACGCTTCATTCACACATTGGTGCCATAAACCGGCACTTTCGGGACAAACGTAGCCTTCGTATTTCCAATTAATCGACAACCTATTTCAACTGTATCAAATATCAAGACACTTTCGGTGTGGTTGTCTGAAACAACATTACTACGCTCAACGATGCTACGTTGCCATTCTCCGTCAATTAACTGATAGGCAACTTGAAACTTTGCATAGCTCTTGTCCCAAGCTATCAGTTTATACACGTTTCCTTTCCATAATTTCTGCACTGTTCATGGATTTGTCTGTTATTTTCTGCTTCCACTCCGGTTTATTTTACGTCGAAATTAATGATTTATTTGGTTTGATTATGAAGAAAGCGAGGTGGGGGAATTACCGGTCATAAAGGGTACTCAGTATGGTTGTAGTGATGCAGTACTTGAACAACTACGGAAGCAGTAATAACTTTTTATGGAATTTAAATGGCATTTTTTTTAATCCTTGACATATGTATAATGTATGAAACTTTGCAAATTCTAATTGAATAAAGTTTATTCTAATTAAATCAAGATATGATAGGACAAAACAAAAATTAAAAGATTTTACATTCCTCTGACATCCTTATCACAGTGTCTCGATAAAGTAAAAGCATTTACAATAGCTTGTTCCGTAGAACTTGCCCAACCATAGAAAGCCTTTACCATAGGTTTACCATAGGGAGGTAATCATGTCAGTGTACCTCACGTGGTACACTGTAGACAGCTTTTTTAGGGTTCCTTCGGTTTCTGGCTGCTTTAAGTTAATATCCAACTCCCTCTTGCACCCTGAATCTGAATGGCCTTACAGCCCCCAACGTCGGGCCATATGGACTAGATGTATAAATAATACACATACTGTAGGCCTACTCGGGTAGCACAGGAAGGATGATTTGATTTTTATTTAAGGTAGTATTAGCATTCTTATGCTGTTCAGATACTAACCTATGATACAGAGGTTATATATATATATATATATATATATATATATATATATATATATATATATATATATATCTATATATTATATATATATATATATATATATATATATATATATATATATATATATGAATTACTGTAAGCTACAACCATAATTAGAATATATGTAATAAGAATGACAGATAATAAATGGGCATTAAAAGTAACAAAATGGGTCCTTAGAGATTGCAAAAGAAACAGGGGATGGAACAGAAGACGATTGATTGACGAATTAAGAAAAGCTTGCGTGTGTGAACAGGCATAGACATGGCATAAACAGACGCTAGTGGATGGACCAATTTACTCCTTTGGTTTGCAATGGACTAATAACGGCTGGCGAGATTAATTTGGGAGCAAATTACTCAAAGTCATACTAAATTGGGTAATAATGGGTTATTTCCGGCCAATTTGATTTTGGGCTTAACGTGCAAAATGAATGATACTCAGACATACAGAGCCTAGAGTTATATACTTAATTATGTATACTACCAAGATGGGCATGTAATGCTTCACTTCTAATGTATGTACAGAACCTGAATGTGGCAATGGACATTACCCCCCCCCCCCCCCCCCATCAGAACCTGTATGTGGCAATGGACATTAACACCCCCCCCCCCCCAATCCACCTCTCTTGATGAGAGAGTAGGGTCTAATGTATGTACATAAGGAGTTAAGGACCATCCATATCTTCCATTCACCAACCAGAAAAGATTGGGTATGGCTTAGTATACGTAGAGCATACACAAACAAAACTAAAAATTTTATATTTACACATATAGCATATGTATATATATATATATATATACTGTATATATATATATATATATATATATATATATATATATATATATATATACTGTATATATATATATATATATATATATATATATATATATATATATACTGTATATATATATATATATATATATATATATATACTGTATATATATATATATATATATATATATATATATATATATATATATATATATATATATATTATATACTGTATATATATATATATATATATATATATATATATATATATGCGTGTATGTATACATTATTGTATGCATGTAATACAAGTCCCTCATTATGGCCTTAGTTGTCTAATCACCGGTAGCTGCACACTGTAAACATTTGATGTATGTAAACCTATAAAACGTTAATTTATAACAATTAAAACGTAGCTGTTTTAACCTAAGTTTGTCAAATTCAATCATTATTATTGAATTAAAGACTTCAACACTTACCATAATAACGTTGAACACAGCTGTATTTATACATTTCAATGTGAATTTCGAAAAGTGGATTCTTATAGGCCTACAGGTTTTCACAGTTCAAAATACGACATATTTCCCATGTTAGGGTATACCATATTTGCGAAATTCTAAATCACTGTGTTTAATATTTACTCAAAATATTCCATTTGATATAGAAAACGACATGTATCGGAAATACACGACCTAGTGGTTGTTGTGACAACCACAGCTTCTTTTTCTGGCCTTGTTTAAGGCTCATTGTCGTTGACCATATAAGATCTTGGTGTTTATCTACCATTCACTATATCTTCCGACCTTTTTATATAAGGGGGTGAGGAAAATAACCCCACGGTCCATTGGTGAAACGGGTACCATTAGAAATCAGTCAATTATTAACCCCACCCCCAAGAGATCACTGACACGCGACACAGTTCACTATTAAACTACACTTTACGGCGTACCGAAGGTAACTGAGGCAGGGTTGCCAGATTTTCTATATGAGAAAAGGCCAACATCTGATCAACCGCAGCTTTAAAAGGCCAACCTAATAGTAGAAGGAGGCCGACAATATAGAATTAAAAGGCTAACCAATTTCAAAAAGGCCAAATTTAGGTATATAGCACGAAAAAAGGACAAATTTGGAATTTTTTGGCCCGAAAAAGGCCAACCTGGCAACCCTGAACTGAGGTGAACCTTGTCAGTTGTCAAGTTGGCAGGTTTGGCAGACAAACTTGGAATTTCTCCTCCCTTCATGGTGCATTTTCAGGCGTGTATTAGAGCAAACGTTACGTTCACCGAACGGTAATTAAATAACGTCACGTGTTATATTTATCGGTATGCAAGTTTTGTTAGCTGGCATAGTCATGAATTCAATTGTACACTAAATTCACTATGATCAACTTATGCTGCTATGTGTGTGTTGTAAATGCTCTATTTTTCTAGTTCATCCGTTACCTTTAGTCATATTGGTGAACGTTGGCAGTGACATTCGCCTTTGGCAGCCTTTTTGAAACGCCCCTGACATGCAGTTTGTTGCACGGGGGTACGAGACCCACCCATTATTATTATTATTATTATTATTATTATTATTATTACTAGCCATGCTCGATAGTTTCTTGTAGTGTCTGCAACCATACCCTCCTTGTGAGCTAGCATTGGAAGGTTTTATGGAGCAACTAGGTCTACCTGCTGAGTCATCAGTAGCCAGTGCTACTGAATTATTAGCTTTCGAAGAGACGCCCGCCCTTCCCCTATCAGACTATTTTTTTTTTTTTTTTTTACAAACTTCTAAAAGATGTACTGAAAGTGTTGGCATTGCAATAGAAGACCTTCACAGTCTCAACGAAAATAAACAGTTATTGAAGACATGTACAGTTTTTATCAGCATAATAATACTAGTTATATTATCATTAACAAGGCATTGTTATCAATCTGCTAATATTCATAAAATGTATAAGATGATTTCCTCTTTATTTTGTATCTTATACACGGGAAATATGTATTGTACAACATACTTAAGTGACGTTTACTATAAGGCGCTTTTATCGGTGAACAAGGCAGGGTCTCTGACCTAGTATTGCTGATTATTCATGTTTAAAGGTTTAAAGGTCGTCATGAATGACAGAGGCAAGGGGCAGGACAATGCCCCAGAGACTGACCTTATATACCATATATACACAAGTCTCTTCTCCAACAAACTAGGACCAGGGAGGAACAGACAATGGCAGCTGCCAACTCAACAAGTAGATCTAGCTCACAAGGATGATGAGGTTGCAGATACTACTAGAAACTATCGAGCTTGGGCGTATCTCGAACTCTCGCCCAATAGGTTGCCAGGCACGGACGTTTCCAATAGGCTACCAAACCCTGTATAGTTACGTATGGATTAATAGTTTCTTGACGTTTCCATGTAATTAACCTTTAAATAATCTTTTCTTATAATTTAGTTTAATTCTAAAATGGGAATTTTAACAACCACCAGCCTTTAGGTGGTAGGTGAGCAACTGACCACCAAATGCATGACTGCATGAGTAGCAATCACAATCAGCTAAGCTGTGTTAGTCAGGGCCACCCTTACTAGGTTGGTTTGTTGTGAGCAAACAGACGAAAAGTTCCCACCAAACCCCGGACATGAATTGACATGTCTGAGGCCTTTATGCTGCAGTGGATTCGAAACGGCTGCAGTTGTTTACACACACACACACACACACACACACACATATATATATATATATATATATATATATATATATATATATATATGTGTGTGTGTGTGTGTGTGTGATATATATATATATATATATATATATATATATATATATATATATATATATATATATATATATATATATGTGTGTGTGTGTGTGTGTGTGTGTGTGTGTGTGTGTATGTGTATGTGTTTGTAGTACAATTTCCGCATTAATTTCAGTCAATGAATTAAAGTATCTTGAAGTGCCGGATATGTTAAAAAAACTAAGCCCCTGAGCCTCAAATAATAATAATAATAATAATAATAAAGGCTGAGAACGTTCAAGGTATTGAAGAAGGAATTATTTATCCTTCCCGGGGCAAAGTTTCACCTCAACATCGAAGAGTCATCCGGCCAGCCGAGCTCATTAAACTTCCGCGGGGACCTTCAAACAACCGGGAACAATGAACCAAAAGAGAAGGACAACGGCGGCAGTACTTTCAGTGTCGAAAACAAGTCCCGAACAACTTCTGTCTGCTGAGAATTCTTTTAACTTCTTTTCCCCTTGACATATTCCTTTCATATGAGATACTGTAAATACTTTTTTTTCTATTGTTACAAAGGGGATGGAGAGATAGTCGCTGTAGGTAATTCATTGTAAGACCGTTTGTTTCCAGAGGAAGTAGATTCAAAAAGATACTTCTCGGATTTTTTAATGCTTAAGAATTACGTTATTTCTAGTTTAAAATTGAACAATTCTTTTCGATGTGTGGTGTTTAGAACAATCTAACCGGATATAATAATATCTTACTCTTTCAAAAGTAAATAAAATTATTGTTTTGAGTGTGCTGGGTTTAGAATTAGTTTAAAGCATATACCTTACTCTTCCAAAAGTACTAGACAAAGTTTTTGATATTTATTTTTAATTCAAATACAGAAATATTTCGATATAGTTTCCATGTAAATAAATACCCATTAACTATATCTGTAAGGAATAGTGTATACGTGTTTGTTGATGCACGCATGCGCCTGTAGACTATGTAACTAGATAAATTGGATTAATCACATAGACCTAGTCATCTTGCTTTCTCTCCTTCCATCTATAGTTAATAATAGTATCTATTCCGAGATCCACCTTTTAATAAGTAATCTACAAGAAGTTGCCGATAACCTCTCTTAGTAGGGGATTTTGCAGTCTGTGTATCTGTAGCAGTAAACTGTACGCATTATCTAAGTCTAGCTAGAGCTAGACGCTCTTCTATCTTATTTATCTTCCTCTTGTATTTTTTAAGTTTTTATAGTTTATATATGAAAGATATAATTTAATGTTGTTACTGTTCTTAAAATATTCTATTTTGATTGTATTAATTCCTTTGTAATGTATTCATTTCCTTGTCTCCTTTCCGTACTGGGCTATTTTTTTTTTCTGTTGGAGCCTTTGGGCTTATAGTATCTTGCTTTTCCAACTAGGGTTGTAGCATTGCTTCTAGTAATAATAATAATAATAATAATAATAATAGTACAGCATCCTTTAGGACTCGACCTGCTGCCTTCACTCTTTAACCTCCTACTTTATACTGTTTCTTGTTCCTTTCTTCCATCTTGCTGTCCAAATCCCTTAACTTTATCTTCATTTTGCAACTGTGGCCTTTTCCAAACTATTGCACGTGAACGCTGGAAAGGGCTACCAAGGCCCTGTGCCGGGCCTTTCTGACTTCAAGTTCATTAATCCACAATCGACCGATGACCTCCCAACAGTGTTTAACATGGTACAAGTTTGGTTTGCCGATGGCTCTAAACTCTATTAGTGATAATCTCAAGTCTTCACCACTACTCCAGAAGTCCGTCGTAACTTTCAGGGTTATACGTTCTTGCCTGGTCTCCTTCCAAGGGAAAAAAAATCTTATTTTCATTAGACTAGTGTTGTTGTGGGAAATTTTATTGTCATTATGACATTTGTAACCTTAAACTGATCAATTATCCCAAATCATTATCATGTCAGATTAATTTTTCAATTGTATCGGTCTATTCATCAGTTCGACTCGTGGTTTTGTTCATAATCCAATGAAATATCACATGGTAGATATTAATGGGATTTTAAAATTCAAATTTCGTACTATTCTTTGTAATCGTATTCTTTGATGCTATAAAATATTAAATTTTCCAAGACTGTACCATCCTGTAAACAGTACTAGGTATGCAGTTAGTT
>NC_090762.1:16465777-16473277 GCF_036898095.1 Palaemon carinicauda | reverse complement strand
ACTACTACTACTACTAGCTAACTACAAACCTAGTTGGAAAACCAGGATGGTACAAACACGTGTTCCAACAAAAAAAAAAAAATGCCCATTCTCACCATATTGAAGTGATATATAAATGCAATGGGTATTCAAATTAAAAGAAAAAAAATATACAACCAATTTCAATATATCGTGCAAGATTTGACGCAGTCACTTTGTGCTAATTAAAAGGCTTACCGGTATCTAGGTTTATTTTTTTCTTTGTTTAACAATTAAATTCATGCAGAGGTGAAACAATTATTCATATTTGAGTCGTACAGGGCGCCCCTTTGAGATTCCACATCTGCCATAAATATCTTGAATAAATACTGCAAGAAAATGTTTTGTTGTTTGGAGAACCGCTAGTTGAACATTATGATGTTTAAGAGGTCCAAAAATTTGTTAAAGGTCTTAGGGACTGTAATGTCCTTGATAAAATTTATCTCAAGTGCGACACTTTCGTTTGACCGTCTGGCATCAAAAATATAGATTTATTGAGCTCCAAGTAGTAGAATACAAAGCTAAAAAGCTCTCATGACTGATCATGTTTGGATGGTAATGGAATGAATGAATATACGATAGCTCATTATGAGAAGTACAGTATACGTGCATATGATTATCAAAAGACGAAGACATTCAAGGTAAGTTAAAACGTTGCTACGGCACTGTTTCGTGCCTTGTGTTAGATGGTGTTTAAAATTCTCCACTGTTTCGTGCCTTGTGTTAGATGGTGTTTAAAATTCTCCACTGTTTCGTGCCTTGTGTTAGATGGTGTTTAAAATTCTCCACTGTTTCGTGCCTTGTGTTAGATGGTGTTTAAAATTCTCCACTGTTTCGTGCCTTGTGTTAGATGGTGTTTGAAATTCTTCAGGGTTTCGTGCCTTGCGTTAGATGGTGTTTAAAATTCTCCTCTATTTCGTGCTTTGTGTTAGATGGTGTTTAAAATTCTTCAGGGTTTCGTGCCTTGCGTTAGATGGTGTTTAAAATTCTCCACTGTTTCGTGCCTTGTGTTAGATGGGGTTTAAAATTCTCCACTGTTTCGTGCCTTGCGTTAGATGGTGTTTAAAATTCTCCTCTATTTCGTGCTTTGTGTTAGATGGTGTTTAAAATTCTTCAGGGTTTCGTGCCTTGCGTTAGATGGTGTTTAAAATTCTCCTCTATTTCGTGCTTTGTGTTAGATGGTGTTTAAAATTCTCCACTGTTTCGTGCCTTGCGTTAGATGGTGTTTAAAATTCTCCACTGTTTCGTGCCTTGCGTTAGATGGTGTTTAAAATTCTCCACTGTTTCGTGCCTTGCGTTAGATGGTGTTTAAAATTCTCCACTGTTTCGTGCCTTGTGTTAGATGGTGTTTAAAATTCTCCACTGTTTCGTGCCTTGCGTTAGATGGTGTTTAAAATTCTCCACTGTTTCGTGCCTTGCGTTAGATGGTGTTTAAAATTCTCCACTGTTTCGTGCCTTGTGTTAGATGGGGTTTAAAATTCTCCACTGTTTCGTGCCTTGCGTTAGATGGGGTTTAAAATTCTCCTCTATTTCGTGCCTTGTGTTAGATGGTGTTTAAAATTCTTCAGGGTTTCGTGCCTTGCGTTAGATGGTGTTTAAAATTCTCCACTGTTTCGTGCCTTGTGTTAGATGGGGTTTAAAATTCTCCTCTATTTCGTGCCTTGTGTTAGATGGTGTTTAAAATTCTCCACTGTTTCGTGCCTTGCGTTAGATGGTGTTTAAAATTCTCCACTGTTTCGTGCCTTGTGTTAGATGGGGTTTAAAATTCTCCACTGTTTCGTGCCTTGTGTTAGATGGGGTTTAAAATTCTCCTCTATTTCGTGCCTTGTGTTAGATGGTGTTTAAAATTCTCCACTGTTTCGTGCCTTGCGTTAGATGGAGTTTAAAATTCTCCACTGTTTCGTGCCTTGTGTTAGATGGTGTTTAAAATTCTCCACTGTTTCGTGCCTTGTGTTAGATGGGGTTTAAAATTCTCCTCTATTTCGTGCCTTGTGTTAGATGGTGTTTAAAATTCTCCACTGTTTCATGCCTTGTGTTAGATGGTGTTTAAAATTCTCCACTGTTTCGTGCCTTGTGTTAGATGGTGTTTAAAATTCTCCACTGTTTCGTGCCTTGTGTTAGATGGGGTTTAAAATTCTCCTTTATTTCGTGCCTTGTGTTAGATGGTGTTTAAAATTCTCCACTGTTTCGTGCCTTGCGTTAGATGGTGTTTAAAATTCTCCATTGTTTCGTGCCTTGTGTTAGATGGGGTTTAAAATTCTCCACTGTTTCGTGCCTTGTGTTAGATGGGGTTTAAAATTCTCCTCTATTTCGTGCCTTGTGTTAGATGGTGTTTAAAATTCTCGACTGTTTCGTGCCTTGTGTTAGATGGTGTTTAAAATTCTCCACTGTTTCGTGTCTTGTGTTAGATGGGGTTTAAAATTCTCCACTGTTTCGTGCCTTGTGTTAGATGGGGTTTAAAATTCTCCTCTATTTCGTGCCTTGTGTTAGATGGTGTTTAAATTCTCCACTGTTTCGTGCCTTGCGTTAGATGGTGTTTAAAATTCTCCACTGTTTCGTGCCTTGTGTTAGATGGGGTTTAAAATTCTCCACTGTTTCGTGCCTTGTGTTAGATGGGGTTTAAAATTCTCCACTGTTTCGTGCCTTGTGTTAGATGGTGTTTAAAATTCTTCAGGGTTTCGTGCCTTGCGTTAGATGGTGTTTAAAATTCTCCACTGTTTCGTGCCTTGCGTTAGATGGTGTTTAAAATTCTCCTCTATTTCGTGCCTTGTGTTAGATGTGTTTAAAATTCTTCAGGGTTTCGTGCCTTGCGTTAGATGGTGTTTAAAATTCTCCTCTATTTCGTGCCTTGCGTTAGATGGGGTTTAAAATTCTCCTCTATTTCGTGCCTTGTGTTAGATGGTGTTTAAAATTCTTCAGGGTTTCGTGCCTTGCGTTAGATGGTGTTTAAAATTCTCCTCTATTTCGTGCCTTGTGTTAGATGGGGTTTAAAATTCTCCTCTATTTCGTGCCTTGTGTTAGATGGTGTTTAAAATTCTTCAGGGTTTCGTGCCTTGCGTTAGATGGTGTTTAAAATTCTCCACTGTTTCGTGTCTTGCGTTAGATGGTGTTTAAAATTCTCCTCTATTTCGTGCCTTGTGTTAGATGGGGTTTAAAATTCTCCTCTATTTCGTGCCTTGTGTTAGATGGTGTTTAAAATTCTTCAGGGTTTCGTGCCTTGCGTTAGATGGTGTTTAAAATTCTCCTCTATTTCGTGCTTTGTGTTAGATGGTGTTTAAAATTCTTCAGGGTTTCGTGCCTTGCGTTAGATGGTGTTTAAAATTCTCCACTGTTTCGTGCCTTGCGTTAGATGGTGTTTAAAATTCTCCACTGTTTCGTGCCTTGTGTTAGATGGGGTTTAAAATTCTCCACTGTTTCGTGCCTTGTGTTAGATGGGGTTTAAAATTCTCCTCTATTTCGTGCCTTGTGTTAGATGGTGTTTAAAATTCTCCTCTATTTCGTGCCTTGTGTTAGATGGTGTTTAAAATTCTTCAGGGTTTCGTGCCTTGCGTTAGATGGTGTTTAAAATTCTCCACTGTTTCGTGCCTTGCGTTAGATGGTGTTTAAAATTCTCCACTGTTTCGTGCCTTGTGTTAGATGGGGTTTAAAATTCTCCACTGTTTCGTGCCTTGTGTTAGATGGGGTTTAAAATTCTCCTCTATTTCGTGCCTTGTGTTAGATGGTGTTTAAAATTCTTCAGGGTTTCGTGCCTTGCGTTAGATGGTGTTTAAAATTCTCCACTGTTTCGTGCCTTGCGTTAGATGGTGTTTAAAATTCTCCTCTATTTCGTGCCTTGTGTTAGATGGTGTTTAAAATTCTTCAGGGTTTCGTGCCTTGCGTTAGATGGTGTTTAAAATTCTCCACTGTTTCGTGCCTTGCGTTAGATGGTGTTTAAAATTCTCCACTGTTTCGTGCCTTGTGTTAGATGGGGTTTAAAATTCTCCACTGTTTCGTGCCTTGTGTTAGATGGGGTTTAAAATTCTCCTCTATTTCGTGCCTTGTGTTAGATGGTGTTTAAAATTCTTCAGGGTTTCGTGCCTTGCGTTAGATGGTGTTTAAAATTCTCCACTGTTTTGTGCCTTGCGTTAGATGGTGTTTAAAATTCTCCTTTATTTCGTGCCTTGTGTTAGATGGTGTTTAAAATTCTTCAGGGTTTCGTGCCTTGCGTTAGATGGTGTTTAAAATTCTCCACTGTTTCGTGCCTTGCGTTAGATGGTGTTTAAAATTCTCCACTGTTTCGTGCCTTGTGTTAGATGGTGTTTAAAATTCTTCACTGTTTCGTGCCTTGTGTTAGATGGTGTTTAAAATTCTTCAGGGTTTCGTGCCTTGCGTTAGATGGTGTTTAAAATTCTCCACTGTTTCGTGCCTTGCGTTAGATGGTGTTTAAAATTCTCCACTGTTTCGTGCCTTGTGTTAGATGGTGTTTAAAATTCTCCTCTGTTTCGTGCCTTGCGTTAGATGGTGTTTAAAATTCTCCACTGTTTCGTGCCTTGCGTTAGATGGTGTTTAAAATTCTCCACTGTTTCGTGCCTTGTGTTAGATGGTGTTTAAAATTCTTCACGGATTCGTGCCTTGTGTTAGATGGTGTTTAAAATTCTCCACTGTTTCGTGCCTTGCGTTAGATGGTGTTTAAAATTCTCCACTGTTTCGTGCCTTGTGTTAGATGGTGTTTAAAATTCTCCTCTGTTTCGTGCCTTGCGTTAGATGGTGTTTAAAATTCTCCACTGTTTCGTGCCTTGCGTTAGATGGTGTTTAAAATTCTCCACTGTTTCGTGCCTTGTGTTAGATGGTGTTTAAAATTCTCCTCTGTTTCGTGCCTTGCGTTAGATGGTGTTTAAAATTCTCCACTGTTTCGTGCCTTGCGTTAGATGGTGTTTAAAATTCTCCACTGTTTCGTGCCTTGTGTTAGATGGTGTTTAAAATTCTTCACGGATTCGTGCCTTGTGTTAGATGGTGTTTAAAATTCTCAATACTTCATGACAAAATTACACTTCATGGCAATTTAATCATAAGCTTTTGGAAAGATCTTACCTCCAAACACTAGTACTATTTTTATCCATGTAATTCTCTACTAATTGCATAAATTCTTTGCACATATATCCCCTAAGCATTAAATTACCAGAAGTTTTTATTCGATCATTGCACTCTTACCAGTTGACCTTAGATGTCAGGATGCCAGAAAACCTCAAATCAATCAATCAAATCTTACTAAATCTGGATAATTTAATTTTGAGTTAATCTATAGGCTATAGCTTGACCTAGAATTCAGGATATGATATAGAATGAACTGACATAAATTAAGGTTGACATTTAAGAAATGCAATTTTTCATTTTAAATACTGTCTGTCTTGCTGATCAAGAAAACAGTAATTAATGACACCTCAGAAAAAAAATAACGGATGTATATGAAATCTACTTGAGAGTATAGTCTGTGTGTGTGAGAATTAACATATTGAAATAATTACAAAATAAGGAAATTCATTCACCCACGGCTATATCTATGAAACAGGGTTGTGGTGGCCAATGTGGTAACGTCCTTGCCTGGTGATTGCCAGACTGAGGTTCGAGTCCCGCTCAAACTCGTTTGTTCCTTCAGACCTAACAGACCTTAGGAGCTAAGGTTGGTTGGGGGAGCCTATGGGTCTGTCTGCTGAGTCATCAGCAGCCATTGCCTGACCCTACTTAGTCCTGATCATATGTATATATGGTCAGTCTCTAGGGCAATGTCCTGCTTGCTAGGGCAATGTCACTGTCCCTTGCCTCTGCAATTAATGAGTGCCCTTTAAAGTTTGTTCCTTTGGTCTCTGCAACCTCACCATCCTTGTGAACTAAGGAATGGGGGGGGGGAAGCTTATAGGTCTATCTGTTGAGTCATCAGGAGCCATTGCCTGGCACTCCTTGATCCTAGCTTAGGTGGAGAGGAGGCTTGGGTGCTGATCATACGTATACAGTATATGGTCAGTCTCTAGGGCAATGTCTTGCTTACTAGGGCACATGTCACTCTCCATTGCCTCTGCCATTCATGAGCGGTCTATAAATAGTTACTGTTAAACCTATCAAAGATTTCTAGGAATCGACAGTGTGTGTGGGTGTGTGTGTGTGTAATCGACTAACAGCTTCCATTACCAGCGAGCGAGAAATGGCTTTCCTGTGATAGATTTATGACGGCAGTAAACCCAGGAGTAAATTCGTGGGTAATAAACCCGTTTTCTGTTTTCATACATTCATAAATCCCATAAAGTGGTAAATGGCTATCTATTCTATTCTAATTGATATTGTTCTTGTGGATCTTTTTGTTTAAGCTGCTTTTACTTATTTATCTTAATTGTACAGAAGTTATGCTGGTAGGCTTATCATAGCGAATTCATACGAATTTTAAGTCCGATTGTAGGCTTTGATATCTTTCAAAATAGTAAATCTAGTTGATATGTAGTTACTTCTTTATTAACTATTCCGTTATTATAATAATAATAATAATAATAATTATTATTATTATTATTATTATTATTATTATTAGCTAAGCTAGTAGGAAAAGCAGGATGCTATAAGCCCAACTGCTCCAACAGGGAAAAATAGCTTAGAGAGGAGATATAATAAGGAAATTAATAAACTAGAAGAGAGGTGACGAACATTTAAGATAAGATAGTGGGTCCGAGTATCAAAGAATAAACATTCCACTACACACCTCACATAGAATTAGCACAAAGTTCTTTTCAAGAATACCATATTTATTATTCATTATTTCCACGGTTTTGGTACATTCATGGAAATGAATGCCACAAATAAAAAAGTGCTTATTCATAAACTGTTATTAATTAGGCATTCTGCTCAAGCCTTTTTAGAGAGCAGTGTAGCAGAACGCCTTTAAGAAAACAAATGTCTGACCTATAACAGTTTTAGATAATCGATTAAAAACTTAGATTAATTTGTTTTAAAACCAGTTTATTGGAAGTATATGAAGAATTAATTTATTAAATTGACTGTGCTTTAAATATCTATGAAATGCTCTGATGTAAACTATTTCCTTCAAGTTCATCAGATGAGCATTCTAACTTAATTATTGGGTCTGCCAATCATAGCATCAAAGAAATACCGGGAAAACTCTCTTCCGATTCGTCAAACAAGATAGCCTTTGAAAACTGAAGTATACCACCAGAATCTCCTGGAAGCAACAGTTAAGGTCAAAATGTATACCTTTTATATCCATAGTAGAGTACTAAGCAGTGCCCTAGCGGCAAAAATCATTACCAGACGATAGTTTGTGGCAGGATTGAACGGTGATGACGTCAGAAACGCGAAACCCAAAGCCATGTATCTTACAAGTACTTAGCCCCAGGTAGTAGGTTGGCCATGGCACCAGCCACCCGTTGAGTTACTACTGCTAAAGAGTTATTAGGTCCTTTGACTGACTAGACAGTAATACATGGGATCCTTCTCTCTCTG
>NC_090762.1:16435777-16460777 GCF_036898095.1 Palaemon carinicauda | reverse complement strand
CTATAATGTTTTTATTTATTTGATACTCGGAAATCGATGTGAGATTTTGAATATAATTTTGTTTTGTATATATACAGTATATATATGCATATATTTATATATATATATATATATATATATATATATATATATATATACTGTATATATATACATATATATAGGCCTATATATATATATATATATATATATATATATATATATATATATATGTCTGACTTATAACTGTAATCGAACAGTTTAACATGTTTTTTTTCAAAAAGGGCCTTAAAAGAAACAGGAAATATAAATAAATCACTATATTTCGGTCAATAAACATCGACCCTCTTCAGGATGTAAAGTAAAAATGAGGAATACAATTGTTGTTGTTGTTGTTGGAGTATTATAGCCAACACTTGTTGGCACGGGCCTTTCCCTTGGTTGACCCGTAGGAGGAATACAGTGGAGAGTGACGGTTTACATACGAAGGCAAAAGGGTATGTTCAATTGTTCTATAGCTCTTATAATTGCTAGAAGGATTAGCCAAATTTAATGACATCCAGGTGCATCTTATTGTTGAACCGCTCGGAGGAAGTCTTGACCTCTGATGCATGTCTGGTGGTCGGTCTCCGTGGATTATCTTCTTAATGATAGGGTTAAGAAGAGTATTGTCCACTGTGTCAGCTTTCCATTGTCCGCCAGATTTACGGCACCAGGTTAACTGGAGTGAGTCTTCTTTGCTTTTTAAGAGTACCTGTCCGTACAGAAGGAAAATCCTGGAATCAACCATCATAAATCAATCAAACACAAAGTTTTAACGCATAAACATGTACTGTATAGTAGCTTACACTCTCCTGCTTAACACATTTAACTCAACCGTTGGAACAAGTAGCTACCAAATATAAAAGCTATTGTAATGTAACGTGTTACTTTGCAATTACTTCAATATTGTGAATTTAAATCAATTCTCAGCAAATTAGTTATATAGTAATATAATGTAATAACTAAATTTGACGGTGCATTTTTCAGAATCATATTGAACACCTCGGTAACCATTTACCACCCGAATACTGATTGGTAATTAAGCTTTAAGTTTATCGCTAAATTAAGCTTAAGGGTTATATAACCATACGTTGATAAAAAGCACTATGAAGAGATCCGTTTTATTTTATTCGCCTAAGAGAATAAAGCCAAGTAAAGCAGTTTTTAATTACCAACGAGCAAAGTAAGCTACTTTACTTACAATAACAGTGGGGACTGAGTGGGACCACGCTGTACCCTGATCTGGAGCAGGCTTTGGGTAAATCGACTGAGGGAGGGTCGAAGGGTAACTGTCTGAACTGAACAGTTTGTGATGGCCTTTGGTGCGACTTACATCCATGTGTGTAGATAATATTTCTTTTTGGGAAGTTTGCTTTCGTGTTTAAGGTTTCAGGGAAGTTTGCTTTCGTGTGTTAAGTTTTCAGGGAAGTTTGCGTTAGTGTTTAAGGTTTCGAGAAAACCTAGTTACAATAAGAAATCGGAGGAATTGAAAAAAAAAAAAAAACGTTTTATGGTCGTTCTTTGCATCAGGCTGATATTCGGATCATTGTAGTAAGTATAGTGATGTTGAATATTATGGTTTTCAGTAGTTGAAGTGTAATGGAATGAATGGTTTATCGCCAAGACATCTTAAAGATCTCTAGCACAAGTCTGAGCACCGTCAGAAATGTATAGAATTAATATTTCAGTTACTTCACATCATATTCCAGTCAATATGTGCTTTGTAAGATGAAAAATTTTACTTTTGGTATACGATTTCAAGAATATATCCTCTTTCGTAATGCTTCCCAATAGATTGATGTTTCTACTATTTTTGTTTCAGCTTGTAGTATATATTACTTGAAACAAAATTGTGGCAATAGGGCACTTACAACAGTAGTTGTTTCGAAAAATAATTCACACAATTCTTAAATATATATTTCTGTTAAATACTAATTAAAATGATTATCAACTTTATGTCTGGTAAGTGAGTCCTTTTGGGGTTCAAGAATGAAGAAAAATTTGTTTTCAAAATCCAATGCTCCGTCTGATTCAGTGGAGGAAAGTAGGCATTTATTAAAATGATTTTAGTTTAAAGATATGGGTTTATGTAATTAGGAAGGTACTACTAGTAAGTACCTCTTATGCAGATTGTCAAAAAAAAAAAGGGTTTCCTTTAAGAATTGTCCATTATTATTATTATTATTATTATTATTATTATTATTATTATTATTATTATTATTATTAATAACCAAGCTACAACCCTGATTGGATAAGCAGAATGCCACATGCCCAAGGGGTACAATAGGGAAAGTAGCACAGAGAGGAAAGGAAATAATAGTACAAATGACGTTGTTACTTTTTTTAGAATGATTTATTGTTAATTTGTTCTCTTCATTTATTTATTTCCTTATTTTCTTTTCTCACTGGGCTATTTTTCCCTGTTGGAGCCCCTGGGCTTATAGCATCTTGCTTTTCCAACTAGGGTTGTAGCTTGGATAATAATAATAATAATAATAATAATAATAATAATAATAATAATAATAATAATATACTGTATAACTAATCACTAAAAAACATAATATACTTTAGGATCAGTAACAACGTTAAAACATGTCAGACATATAAGTTATAGAACGAGACTTCTGTCAACCTGTTCAACAGAAAAAGAATTTACAAAATAGTTTTAACTTTTGACCTTCCACCGATTCCACCGATTCCACCGACAGATTAGGGTCAGTCTATAAGTAAAATAAAAACAGTTTCTTTTATATGGTTAGCTCTAAAATTAATGTCTGGAAAAAATACATCAAATTATTTTGTACAAATTGATACAAAATATCGGTAAGGTCAAAGTTCGACTCATCATAGAGTTAATGATATTCGGTTTTATCATTATGAAACATTTTAATTATCTAAAAATTATGAAAGAAACAGCGTTTACCATTTTATTTTCTGAATTGACGTGGTTAATTTAGAACTATTATATTAATCTTCACAATCTTTGCAATACCTCTATAGAATGTTTGATTAAATTTAGTAGAAGTAACGTTAAAAGTCTAGACGTCAGATTAGCCAATGACCAGAGAAATGTATGAGAAGAATATCTCTATTATTGTATGTTGATATTTAGGGAAAAGATGTTACTGGTAAGACGTTCCTCCCACACGGAGATAAGACTTAAGAATCATATCATGATTAGGCTAACCGAGAGAGAGACTCAAGTCTTAGGATACATGTTTAAATGGGCAACGCCAAACAAAGCCACAAGTAATTGTCAATTCATAGTCAATTTTTTTTTTTATTTTTAGCGAGGCAGATTTGCACCGACTCGCAGCGGTGCCCTTTTTGCTCGGAAAAGTTTCCTGATCGCCGATTGGTTGGACAAGATAAATCTAACCAATTAGCGATCAAGAAACTTTTCCGAGCTAAAAGGGCACCGCTGCGAGTCGGTGCAAATACGCCTCAATAAAAGAAATTGGCTGTCGTTTTCTTACACACTCATATTAGACTTGCCTACAACATCATGATTCGATCGCTATCCACACCCAGATTAGTCTTGTCTATCACGTAGTGAGTAGACTTCCCTCCACATGCAGATTAGATTCAAATATTAAATCACAATTAGAATTAGCCTACTGGTCACACCCCAATTGGCATTACCTGCCACATCTCCATTAGATCTACCCTCCACAGCCATATTACACTTACCTACCATATCACGATCAGACTCACCACCCATATTTATATCAGACTTATTTACCACATAGTGAGTAGACTCCCTCTCCACAGCATGTTAGACGTACCTACCGCATCAGGATTAGACTGTCACCTGTCTGACACGTCATGGTTAGTCTTACCTACCACCCCATTAAAGGACCTTGCCTACCACATCACAATTAGACTTCTCCTTCACAATCATTAGATTTACCTGCCACATCACAATTACGCTTACCCTTAACACGCGATTTAGACTTACCTAACACATTAGACACTCTCCACAATCAGATTAGACTTAACTACCACATCACCAATAGACTATCCCGCTACATGCAAACTTAACGACCACATCGTTGATTAGGTCAATCCACCACACGCGCATTAATCTTTCTTATCTTATCATAATTATCCCGGTGAACTGTAGGTTTGCTCTTCCTTTCTAGATATTATTATTATTATTATTATTATTATTATTAGCCAAGCTACAACCCTAGTTGGAAAAGCAAGATGCTATCAGCCCAAGGGCTCCAACAGGGGAAAATAGCCCAGTGAGGAAAGGAAATAAGGAAATAAATAAATGATGAGAATAAATTAACAATATATCATTCTAAAAACAGTAACAGCGTCAAAACAGATATGTCCTATATAAACTATTAATGTCAAAAACAGATATGTCATATATAAACAGTAAAAAGACTCCTGTCAGCCTGGTCAACATAAAAACATTTGCTCCAACTTTGAACTTTTTAAGCAATGTTTAAGTTATACTAAAATGCGAATGGAATTTTGGTTTTGACGGATGCGCAGTTAGCGGAAGGATATTGTATGACTTTTGTTTATTTTGATATACAAGATTATTTCATGCACTTTCCAATGTTGCCTCTTAACGGAATGTCACCACACTCAGGTGCACTATTGTATTTGTTACTTATCTCCTTTCCTCACTGGGCTATGTTCCCTGTTGGATACCTTGGGCTTATAGCGTCCTGCTTTTTCATCTAAGGTTGTAGCTTAGCTAATAATAATAATAATAATAATAATAATAATAATAATAATAATAATAATAATAATAATAATAATAATAATAATAATGAAGTGAGATCGAGGTCAACAGTCAGGTTGTATACGTTAAGTTTATGGTGCATTTTTCGTTATGTCAGATTCATGACTCAGAATTTAACATATTTATATAAGTATCTCATATTTATTTAATATAGTTTAATATTGCGCAAGTATTTAGCATCTAGGGGAAATTACTTCTGCTTCGTAAGCATTAATGAGTTAAAATCAATTTTAGATTTGCTTTTATCAATCTTTTCTGTGTATATCGCTTGGAAAATTAAAGGTAAGAGTATATTCAACTGGCGATGACTGTAATTTTCTCTTTGTATATAGCCTAGTTCTTTTACAGATGAATGATGTAGCATCTTTTCTTTCCAGATTGTTTTTCCTGATATACCTAAACAAATGTCAAGCTTCGCAAGATCATTGGGAGATACTTTAAATCTCATTGACAAGGAATCATTTGGAGATATTAAGGCAAGTGAGAAATTGAGTTTTTCTGTATTTAATGGAAAAAAAGATGATAGATAGGCCCACAGATTGTTTTAATTGAGACCAGTATTAATATCGTAAGCAATATATATGTTGTGACGTATGAAGTATTACAATTAGGTTTTTTTATGGATCGTATGTTGTTAAAAAAAAGATAAGAAATTAATTTTGGTATTGGCTATAATGTTATATATCTTTTATTTGTATGTTAGATTTTGCCAGTCGTCTCTAACTTGAGCTTTTAATTCAATACTTCTCCATTCAACATCTACTTCACATTCCATAGTCCTCAACATTGTAGGCCTGGGTGTTCCAATTCTTCGAGTGCCTTATGGAGATAGGTTAAATGTTTTGTGAACTAATCTCTCTTGGGGATTACGAAGACTACACCAAAACCATCTCCATCTACCTCAGTTTTATATCTACCTATCTACATACCTATCTATCTATCTATCTATCTATCTATCTATCTATATATATATATATATATATATATATATATATATATATATATATACTGCATATATATATGTATATATTTATGTATATATATATACACATATGAATATAGATAGATAGATAAAATGTATATAATGTATATATCAATATATTATATATATATATATATTATATATATATATGTATACATTATATATATATGTATACATACACAATATATGCAATATATATATATATATATATATATATATATATAAACACACAGTATATATATATATATATATAAAAAATATATATATATATATATATATATATATACACACATGTTTATATATGTATATATGCGTATTTATATTACCGGTAAATACTTTTATTTCATTCAAGTACATAAGGAGAATAATCTTATCAAACACTGGACTTCATGGTTCGTAATGATTAAATGATCCCAAAGTACTGAGGTTCACCTCTCCATTATCATTGTTATAAATTTTTCTTCCCCGAGCCTTCTTCCCCGAGCCCTGTTATACCGTTTCAATTAATTTGCTTTCGAGTGGTGGGTGATTGTAATCGGAAAGTCCCAAGATTTAGGTTTCAATTATTTTTTTTAATGTCGACTTGTCCAAAAAGTGGCAGGCTTCGATTATGATATTTCAATAGAATTCGGTGTGTTAGACTGCTCTGAAAATTGCCCTTGCCGGTCGTTTTCCAGTTTCATCTCTCTCTCTCTCTCTCTCTCTCTCTCTCTCTCTCTCTCTCTCTCTCTCTCTCTCTCTCTCTCAGAGGTTACGGTGCATCGTTAAGATGATATACTAAATCAAGCATACTAAAATATTTTAATAGTTTTATGATAGAATTGGTGTACAGAATGTTTTTTTTAAATGAATGTGAGCTAAATAGCCATGCATTGGGTCCTATGAGAATATTCAGCGGCCAGGTATTTGCAATTTTACCATTCATTTGATTTTGCTTCGTCTATGCTCGCCAGATTTTCCTTATCTTTGCCAGAGTACTTTGTTTTTCACGTTCAAAGAAGTTATAGTTCTTTTTTTGGTTCCTCAATATAAGTCATTTATGTTAACAATGGCCGAAATATATAATTTTTGAAGGTCTATGAGAACAAAAATCTTCGATGGTAGAGGCAACTTGTCTAAGGCATCTTCCACAGAATTCAGCAAAATGTGATCGTTCCCAAGGAGTTTTTTTTTCTATTGCAAATGCAACTGCACTTTTTGCACATTGTTTCCACTAAAAGAAGGTGATCTGATCCTTTTAGGGCCGCCTTTACAGCATACGTCAACAAAAGCATGCCAGGCTTGCTCTCACATCCTTTCTCAATAGAAGGCAATTACCATTAGTGCACCTTACATGATAAGTTGTAGGTATTATTAAAGGTGAATCAGCTTCTCCTTGACCTCCGTTCTACTTGAAGGTTTAAAAAGTTAAAAGGCTATTCATGAATGGCAGAGGCAAGGGACAGTGACACTGCCCTATTATTATTATTATTATTATTATTATTATTATTATTATTATTATTATTATTATTATTATTATTATTATTATTTAGTTAGTTAGTTAGAAAAGCGAGATGATATAAGCACAAGGGCTCCAACAGGGAAAAATAGCTTCGTGAGGAAAGGAAATAAAGAAATAGATAAACGATATGAGACAATGCCCTAGTTAGCAGGAAAATGTCCTAGGGACTAACCATATATACATATGATCTTCGTCCAAGCCCCCTCTCCTCCCAAGCTAGGACCAGGGAGGGCCAGGCAATGGCTGCTGATGACTCAGCAGGTAGAGCTATTGGCTCTCCCAAACTTCCCATCCTTAGCTCATAACAAGATAAGGTTACCGGCAATACAAGAAACTATCGTGCCTGAGCAGGACTCGAATCCCAGTTTGGCAGATTGCTAGGCTGGGACGTTTCCATCTTACTGTGCATATTCTTTTGACTTTTGTTCCAAAGTACAACTCTGTAATTTCCCCAGTTAATATATATATATATATATATATATATATATATATATATATATATGTTATATATATATAAATATATATATATAAATATTTATATATATATATATATATATATATATATATGTATATATATATATATATATATATACATACACATATACATATATATATACACATTGTCATATATATATACATATATATATATATATATATATATATATATATACATATACATATACATATATATACACATATACATAATATGTTATACCTTGGCGTTAAATGACATTTTTCCAGCTTCAGTGCCAGGTCATATGGCTCGAATTCATATTGCAATACAATGTTGATACTGATTGCAATAAGAGATTGGAAATGGCCTTTGTAAAGAATTCATCTCAGAAATATTTCATATCATTTGGAACTTTCTCCCTGGACAATTCTATCCTGTTCGTAATACTAGGCAGGCAGTTAATTCTAATAGCCAGGCCTTCTCCATCATGAGGCTCAATACTACACAGTATTCTCGAAGTTTTATTCCAGCTGTTACCAAGTTGTGGAATGATCTTCCTAATCAGGTAGTTGAATCAGTAGAACTTCAAAAGTTAAAAGTTGGAGCAAATGTTTTTATGTTGACCAGGCTGACATGAGTCTTTTTATTGTTTATATATGACATATCTGTTTTTGACGTTGTTAATAGTTTATATATGACATATCTGTTTTGACGCTGTTACTGTTTTTAGAATGATATGTTGTTAACTTATTCTCATCATTTATTCATTTCCTAATTTCCTTTCCTCACTGGGCTATTTTTCCCTGTTGGAGCCCTTGGGCTTATAGCATCTTGCTTTTCCAACTTGTGTTGTAGCTTGGCTAGTAATAATAATAATAATAATAATAGTTATGTAATTAATGATACAACAGTTTAATATATTTTTTCATGTAATGACACATTATGTTTTCACGTTAGTTGATATGACTAAGTATAATGCGTACTTGGTTGATTAAACATTTATTGACTCATTTTTAAAGTAGTGATCTACTGAATTCCAATTGTTCTTTAAGTTCTAAGACATTGAACAAGTGTTTTGTAAACGAAAATTTAAATCGAGAAAATATAACTCTAATAAGTTACAAAAACATTTTCTGTCATTTGTTCTCTAGAATATGATTCTATAAGTGTAACATTTAAATCATTGCGGGTGTCATTTGTGTTGAAGTGACATTATGATTTTAATTATTATTATTTTATTTATTTGATATATTATAACAAATATATTGTCATTTTCTATATAAGGGAAATATTGGTTTGACGATGTACTGCAGTCCTTTAAACAATAACTTTGGTAGGTAGTAGGTTGACCAGGGCACCAGCCACCCGTTGAGATACTACCACTGTCTTGGATTAGAGTTCTCTTGCTTGAGGGTCCACTTGGGCACGTTTCTCTCTCTCTCTCTCTCTCTCTCTCTCTCTCTCTCTCTCTCTCTCTCTCTCTCTCTCTCTCTCTCTCTCCTGTTTTTAAAAGTTTTTATAGTTTGTATATGAAAGATCTAATTTAATGGTGATAGTTTTCTTAGTCTATTTTATTTTGATTATTTATTATTTCTCGTAGTTTTTTTATTTCCTTGTTTCACTTCCTCTGGGCAATTTTTCCTGATTGGAATCCTTGGGCTTATAGCATCTTGCTTTCCCAATTAGGGTTATAGCTTAGCTTGTAATAATATAATATATATTAATTGGAATTAAGAAAGCACTATTTTTAGATAAAAATTAAGATTGAATTTGGTAAAGATGCTCATGTTTTACGATGCAATATCCTAAAAGAAAAACACTACGGACTTATTATTCGAATTTGCTAGGTAATTGGAATTGAATTTGGCGAGGAATGGCATCTTGAAATTTCGTGAAAAGATAATTACGTTTCTTTGAATTTTGGAGATTGATTTTACGCACAAAGCCTCCTTTGCCTCTGGTAATTTATCGTCGCCGACCTCTTGCGGATCCTTAATGTCAAATTTAATCCGGAGAAAGACAAAAGGCAATGGCCGGAAGGGAACCGAATAAGAAATGAGAAAGAAAAGTATACAAGGTTTCTCCCCCCCGGAAAACTTTCGCTTGAAACGTCAAACGTTTTAGAATCCTCTTTCGATTACCGCTTTTACCCGGTCACCAGGTTGTCAAAACATTGACGAAACGTTTTATTTATTTTTTTCTTAATCGGATGACAGAGTTTCTTTGTCGTGCTAGGAAATGGAGGAAAGTTCTTCTGTGTTTTAACCGTGTTGTTGACCAAAAAAAAATAAATTAGAAAAAAAAAAAAACTCGAAAGTTATCAGAAAACGATCTTGGTTGAATTTTTATGGCAAATAGATTTTATCCAGAATCATTTCTGAAAAGTTATCACAATACCGTGAGAGTTTTTTTTTATTATTATAAAAAAAAATGTTTATACTAATTATACATCTTTCTAAGGTAAATGATGGTTAAATTAATTATTTTTCTCTCACAGTAATTTTTATCTGTATATATATACATATATATATATATATATATATATGTATATATATATATGTGTGTATACATATATATATATATATATATATATATATTGTGTATATATATATATATATATATACATATACACACACACATATATATATATAAATGTATATATATATATATATACATATATATATATATATATATATATATATATATAATGTATATATATATATATATATATATATATATATATATATATATATATACTCCAAGTTTTAGTAGTTTTTTACGGGCCTTAAGGGTTGCAGTATGATACTAGTCCCTACTAGTCCCTTAAGAAATGTAAAAAAAAAAAAAAAAATATGACAAAGATAAGTTTCCATATCACAAAAACTCCGGAATAATTTGTAACCTTTTAAAAAAAATTACACCTCGACCATGGATTTCGATTACTTGATTAGGATATTTCCACTTGTCCAATGCATTAATTCTTAGTCGTAATATTACTATACTCAATTTTTTTTAATAAGGCGCATTTGTACTGACTCGCAGCGGTGCCCTTTTAGCTCGGAAATGTTTCCTGTTCTCTGATTAGTTAGAATCGGCGATCAGGAAACTTTTCCGAGCTAAAAGTGCACCCCTGCGATTGTTGCACATCTGCCTCACTAAAAAGTATTGACTATAGTGTATCTGTGCCTTAAGAAATGACGAAACTGTAAGATGTATAGACGGCCGGAATTTAGAAATCTTAAATACAATTGCAGTGACCTTCTTTGTCACGTTCCTTTTTTCCCTATATGATCTAAACAAAGGTTTAAGTCTTCTGCTTCGCCTCTGTTCCTTTTTGCTTTCTTCTATTTTGTTGGAACTGCTGGTTCATCCCCCCCCTCCCCCTCTTGTACCCTAACAGAGAATGTGATTCCAGAATTCCATAAATCATATCAAATCAAATCATACTATTTCGGAGATTGCGCTAAAGTACCTTGATTCTGTATAATCCTCATAGAGACCAGTGCAGTGGTGATGAGAGGCTGTGACTAGTCTTCGCGTGGGTGTTCATGCCCATAGATATTCATTATTGAACCCTAAAAATGATATTTGTACACATTGCAATTTACTATATAGAATTTCAAGATAAGGAAAATTAATGCTTTTATTCTTTCTTACTCTCTAAACGGTATGGTTAAAACTGCTGAGTAATATGATTAGTGATGATATCTGACACTGTATTTCCCCAGCGAAGATATCTATTTCTGTATTTATATTTTTAGCTCTTATTGTTTCTCCTGTACGAATAGTCTTCTTACTGTTGGGACTTGCACACGCTTAAGTTCTCTCTATTCGGGAGCACGGAGGTAACAGGAGAATTCTGATCTTGTTTTTGGTTGAATCAAGGCCTTGGGTTGAATGCTCTTTAAGGCTATCACGTGATTATGTGGGATGATGGCTTCTTTGGCGAAGGTTCTCATGAGATGTCAAGTTATGTAGAGTTATAACTAGTTGGAATAAGCCGTAAAAGTATAAATAAATTCGTAGGTAAAACCCTTCACCCCCAAAAGGAAGTATATACCGAGGACAGGTCGGACTATGATGGGTCAGCCTGGGTCATAAAAGGGGACTTCAATTTGTAGCTGTATCCAAGACAAAAATTGTGTTAATTGGGTTGCGTTACGGAAAGCTAATCCATTAACTACGGCTACTATACTGTTCTGCCCTAAGGCACGTCCTTTCATGGATTAGTCGCTCTCCATAATTCTCTCTTCATGGCCACCTCTTTTAGCTCTCTCTTCTCCAACTATTCTCAGTACTTTTTGATTTGTCTTGTGATCTCTCCAACTAATTTTCAGCATCCTCCTCCATATCCACATTTCAAATGCTTCCAGATGTTTCTTGTATGTTGCTTTTGTAGTCGATTTTTTAGAACCGTACAATGTTATACTCCATATGAAACTTTTTACAAATATTTTCTTCAGTTCCAGTTTCAGATTTCTCGTTAATGTTCCTCTCTCTCTCTCTCTCTCTCTCTCTCTCTCTCTCTCTCTCTCTCTCTCTCTCTCTCTCTCAAGCTACCTTATCTCTGGGCTATTCTCCTCTTAATCATTCTATTACCGTTTCCTTCTTGTGTTATAATACTTCCTAAGTACTTGAAATGACTGACTTCCTCCAAAGCTTCATCTTCAATCTGCATGTTTATTGGAGATCCTTGCCTTCTTGCAATTCTAATTACCTTGGTCTTAGATATATATATTTTCATTCCATACTTCTCTGCTGTCCTGTTCACCTTATTCATCATCATCTGTAGACGTTCTCTTGAGCTACAGACATCTGCCTTGTTATCAGCGAACCTTATAGTTTTCACTATTTCTCCCCCCACCTTAATGCCATCTTCCAGATCTTCCAGTGACTCTTCCATCATTGCATCTGCATAGATGTCGAATAGAATTGGTGATAGGGGACATTCCAGTCTGACTCCTCTTCCATTAATTCCAGGTTCTGAGTCTTCACCTGCAACATCTGCTGTTACTATTTGATTCAGATATGAATTCTATACTAACCTTGTCTCTCTCCAACCAATGATTATGTTTTTATTAGTATTTCTAGTTGTAATATCCATTGAAGCCTATCAAATGCTTTCTCAAAGTCAATTAAACAAACATTTCCTCATTAACATCTAGAACTTTTTCTTGCATCATGTTCATTCAGCCAGTTGCCTCTCGCGTTCCATATCCTGATCTAAATCCAGATTGGTCTTCTCCAATATATTCTTCCTGTTTTGCTTTTAACCTTCTTGCTAATATTCAAAGCATTATTTTTGATGCATTACTAATCAAGCTTATTGGTCAATGTTCTGAGCACTTTGTTTTTCGTTTCTTCGGGAAGGCAATCGTGGAGAGTTTTGTGGGATCTTCTGGCCAGTCTCCATTCTTATAAATCATGTGGCATAATAGTTTCAGTTATTCCTTGGCCTCTCCCACTAGACTTTTTAAGAACTCTGCTGGAATATCATCTAATCCGGAAGCTTTAAAGGTCGCTCATGAATGGCAGAGGCAAGGGACAGTGACATTGCCCTAGCAATCAGAACAATGCCCTAGAGACTGACCATATATTATATGATCAGCGCCCAAAACTCCTCTCCACCCAAGCTAGGACCAGGGAGGGCCAGGCAGAGGCTGCTGATGACTCAGCAGATAGACCTATAGGCTCCCCCAAACCCCCTACCCTTAGCTCACAAGGATGGTAAGGTTGCAGACTCTAACAGCACTAACGAGTCTGAGCGGGACTCGAACCCCCGACTGGCAAACACCAGGCAGAGACGTTACCAATCAGGCCACAGCAACATTAGTTCCTTTGTAGCTGCTGTAGTTTTTCTTGACTATTAAATTTTGACCAATGTCAACATTGTCTATTTCCATTAAGGAAAGCTTCGATTCTTAGCTGTTTAACCCCGCCCCAATATATATATATATATATATATATATATATATATATATATATATATATATATATATATATATATATATATATATATATATCTCGCGCTACATTACGTTAGGCAATACTAAGCCAAGTAACATAACGATGATAATTAATTATTGTCTGTTGCTAAACTCCACCCAATCCCGTCTCCATTAAAAAGAGAATAGGATCTCTGCTATTTTATTATTTCATCGATTATATTACTGCCTTTGAAAATGACAAATCTCCCTCCCGTTAATGATATTAATAATGAAAATGCTCTGTGTAAAATGTACTGTCCGTTATAAATGCAATGAAACAGTACGATTAAGGAAAAGGAGAGATAATTAGGCCGTTAAGACACCCCTATGCGCCTTTCATTTTAACTTTTCGATAAAAAGAAAGACCGAACTCTACTTTGGGGTTTACTGCTGTTTCCGTTGTAGTAATTGAAACTTCAACATTTTCACTTCAGCTGTTGTCACTTGGCAAAAGTTTTGCTATGAAGTTTACTGTCATTCTCCTCTCCAAGTTTTGAAGTTTGCGTAAAACTTGGCGAGGAAGAGAAATTTATTATAGACTCAGTTTCGAAGTTGAATTTATAGAAGAGAGAGAGAGAGAGAGAGAGAGAGAGAGAGAGAGAGAGAGAGAGAGAGAATGGCCTAACCACAGTCGACGACATTTGGCAAACTATGGAGAAGAAAAACGTCAGATGGTAATTAACGGATCCTCTGCAGATGACAAAGTTGCATAAAAATATGAAATGACTAAAATGTGACAGAAACTCTCCATTAAACGCGAAAGTCGAATTCCAGATGTTACTGAAATAACTGAGTGACGACTCCTAAGAAATATTAATTTAATATTGTCATAAATTATGTTGGTATATGAAAATGGGTTTAATTTTTCGCGTGTTTATGACTAACTTTTAGCGTACTGTTGACATGTGCATCAATATTTAGATGCTAATATTTACTGGTAAGATATCTCTGCGACAATGTAAATCCAGACGTAGCCACTGTATATATGATATACCCAGTAACTTTGATTTGTACTTTTTTTTACATATTATTATTATTATTATTATTATTATTATTATTAGCTGAGTCATACCATAGTTGGATAAGCAGGATGCTATGTGCCTAAGGGCTCCAACAGAGAATATAACAAAGTTAGGAAAAGAAATAAGGAAACAAATATAATAGTGTGCTCGAGCGTACCCTCAAACAAGAGAACTCTTCCCCAAGACAGTGGAAAACCATGGTACAGAGGCTTATGGCACTATCCAAGGGTAGAGAATAGTTTACAGTGCAGTATTTAATCCATTCATTGAAGGTTTTTTTTTCGGTTATCTTAGTGTTGTTAGGTGTATGTCTATGAGGAAAGTGTAGAATGTGGAAAGAATAGGCCAGACTATTCGGCGAATGTGTAGGCAAAGGAAAAAAAAAAGCCTAATTAGAAAGGGATATAATGTAGTAGTATCTGGCCAGCCAAAAGTAGTATCGGTAGTATCTCCACGGGTAGCTGGCACCTTGGCCAGGCAAGGATTCTGTTGCATACAGTTGATTTAATTTTTCATAGTATTTGGTTTTCATATTGAAAGGGGTCGTTAGTTTATGTATGTTTCATTCAAAGAATACACATCAGTATCATTTCATTTTATGAATTTCATGGGTCTTTATTTTCCAATGAGAGTTTTTGTATGTACAGACATTGGGGTGAGCGCAAGCGAAAAGATCAGAATATTTCCAAACAAATACAGCGATACGGTTTAGTTTATATCTCCATAGATTCCTTTTTTTTACCTCATTATATTTTCACGGAGCATTGAACATGTTTATCCACTGCTAATATTTACTACTAAGATAACCCTTCGACCTACGTGATTCCCGACCTATCCACCGTATATGTGATTTACTCAGTAGCTCAGATTACTCCTTATCTTGCCTATGTTTAGGCAACTATGGAGAACTGAATTTTCTCTATTTCCCTCTTTTCCCTATATCCCAAACCATTATTACGGAGTGCCCTGATTTCTTCTTTTCAGCTTATTTATAAACTGTACCACTTTTGCTCTCCTCTATTATGATGTATCTGGTTTCAGTTCCATTTTCATCAGAAGTGTTGCTCGTCAGAACATCAGTTGGGCAAGCCCAACCCCAGCAGTAACCTCCCCAGTAAACAGATTAACGTCAGGGGCCAAGGCAGGATCGATCTCGTGTCCATGCAAATGCAAAGCTAATACGTTACCCTTTGTCATATCACTATGTTCTTTTTATTAACCAACAGGAAAAGTACTATTTAACTGTATCCATTAGTTCCAAGCAGCATTGTAACACGGCAATAGACACATCATCCCCATTTTTATTATTCTGGTCATACATACATACATATACCAAGACACCTCCTCCAATTTTGGGGGCTAGCCGACATCAACAAATGAAACAAAACAAAAAGGGGACCTCTACTCTCTACGTTCTTCCCAGCCTGACAAGGGACCCAACCGAGTTCAGCTGGTACTACTAGGGTGCCACAACCCCCCCCCCCCCCGTTATCCACCATAGATGAAGCTTCATAATGCTGAATCCCCTACTGCTGCTACCTCCGCTGTCATCTAAGGCAGAGATGCGTAAATCCAGGATTTTTTTTTCTTTTTTCGTTAACGATGATCGCAATTCTTTAAAGCCTGTTGACGTTAACAAATCAATCACTCGACAAATCAACCAATTTCCTCCAACTCCATCATCATTGGGAATTTATTTCTTTGCTCTTCTTTGAGTCATTGATTATATTTGAAGATCTGTTTTTATCACCTTATTCACTCTATTTGTTGTGATACTATGTTTTGTGCCCCTACATGCAGGTTCCAGAAGTTGGCCGGCCTTGAAAACTTTTTTGTTATTTGCAAGCATGAATTCAATCGTATACTGTATTTTAAGATAGGCGTGTAATTTTTAAAAATGGTGAAGACTCGTGAAATACACAACAGATAATCTTTACAGACACGCTTGTGGCGATATTTTACTTATAAACACTGTTAAAAACGGGGAGACGAATCTTTAAAGTGTAGGTTTTGCACTGTGCTGAAGAACTCTGCGTCATACTTCGTTAAATGCAATCAGAATAAAAAATTGTAATTGTATTTCAAATAAACGGAAACCCTTTAGTTGTAAGGGGTAACCGTTTCAATATCTATATCACAGGTCCCATTTTGGATTTGTTCCTAAAAGCTCACCGTAGAATTGTTTGATAGATTGGTTTTTTATCAACTTGCCAAATCAAGAACTAATCATTGTCAAGTCACATTAGTGATTTGGATGAGCTTCATCATTTGTCAATCGTTTTGTTATTATTTATTTATACTTTATTGACTTAATATTACAAAAACTTACAAAGGTAAAGATACATCATAAATTGTATACAATAATCTTGCACAAAACAGATTTAATTTAGCGAAAATATTATGTTCACAAAAATATATAAACAAACAAACAAATTCCGATTAATAACAGTAATACCGCTACAAATCTATTTATTATCATTAGTTCTTGTAGAAATCCAGGATTTCAAATACATAATTACAAAGATCTATTATTATTATTATTATTATTATTACTTACTAAGCTACAACCCTAGTTGGAAAAGCGGTATGCTATAAGCCCAGGGGCTCCAACAGGGAAAATAGCTCAGTGCGGAAAGGAAAAAAGGAAAATAAAATATTCTAAGAAGAGTAACAACAAGAAATATCTCCTATATAAACTATAAAAACTTTAACAAAACAAGAGGAAGAGAAATAAGATAGGAGAGTGTGCTCGAGTGTACCCTCAAGCAAGAGAACTCTAACCCAAGACAACTCTAACCCAAGACAGTGAAAGGTCATGGTACAGAGGCTATGGCACTACCCAAGACTAGAGAACAGTGGTTTGATTTTGGAGTGTCCTTCTCCTAGAAGAGCTGCTTACCATAGCTAAAGAGTCTCTTCTACCCTTACCAAGAGGAAAGTGGCACTGAACAATTACAGTGCAGTAACCCCTTGGGTGATGAAGAATTGTTTGGTAATCTGTGTTGTCAGGTGTATGAGGATAGAGGAGAATATGTAAAGAATATGCCAGACTATTCAGTGTGTATGTAGGCAAAGGGAAAATGAACCGTAGCCAGAGAGGAGGATCCAATGTAGTACTGTCTGGCCAGTCAAAAGACCCCATAACTCTCTAGCGGTAGTATCTCAACGGGTGGCTGGTGCCCTGGCCAACCTACTACCTAGTAAATTGGGTTTCCTTCATTCAACAAGTTTACAATGTCTGAGTAATCAAGGTTAGGATATTTCACACGAATGTGTGCACTAAGCGGACAATGTAATAGTACATGTTCCTCATCTTGTACCTGATTTTCCTTTCATACACAAATACGTAACTCACGCGGGATCCTACTCCACCTTCCTAATTCAATTTCCAAACAATGTGACATCAGTCTTATCCTTGTTAAAGCTTGTCTCTTGTAATCAGGAATATACATTTCTCCTTTATACATTCTTTAATATAGTAGTCCCCTATTAAGATTTAATCGATATGTAACATGCTTCGTTGCATCTAAAGGTTTGTCTCTTATTAATATTTTCTAATGACTGTCCGCTATTCTCCTCCCTTACACAACTCGCTAAAAACATGTAGCCTGGTGTACGGTTACTTCTACATATATTGAATACAAAATGAAATGGTTCCTCCAAATGTACATTCTTTAGTTTAGATGTTAAGAGATGTTTCCTTCTTTTCACAATTTCACATTGTACAATGTTTAGACCTGCCTCAACTAAGCACAGAGGTGCCGATACATTGCTTCTAAAACCAAGTAGCATTCTTACTAGTTTACTGTAAGTCTTTACTATGCCTCCAACATTCGACGTCAACCAACTTTCAGAACTGTTTAACAGGGATGACATCACAGCTACATGAATACATTCATCTTATAGCAACCTATGTTGATTGAGAAAAACTTAGAAGAGTAAAAATACGCTTTATTCTAATTCCTGTGTAAACATGACTTTCAAGAACCATTAAGAGATTAAAGAAATAATGCATTTTACAACAATTGGTGTTTAAATACATCACAAAGAACCTTTCAGTCTTCCGTAGATGCTTATTACTAACATTGGACTTCGTGTGCCCATGTCAATGCAGGACACTTTCAGTCTGTCCTGATTGCAGACACAAAGAGCCCGATGAATTAACTAGCATCTGAAATTGGCACACCAACTTGTTTCTTGTTCAAATATTCTGTTCATAAGGTGAGTCATGTGATATGAGTGATAACAGGCTGTACCAGAATGGCTGGTTTAACTTTTGCATCAACATCTTGAAATTATAGTTTTCGATGACTAGAATTCTTTTTCTGATGCAAGTGACCCTTTATGGTTGGAGAAAAGATCACGAAACCATTGGCTAATATATCATCTTTGTCTAAAGACATTTACTGGCAGTGTACAATACTTTTTTTTCTTGATGTAAGATAGTGATATTATTGGCAGCTATATAGATCTACTTGGTTTTACTTGACGGTTTAGATTGAAATTTATTTCTAAATTGAAAATCGATTCACAAAGTGTAAAATGAGATTGAAAGGTTGTGAAGCACATTCGGACATATCGTAATTAAGAAAATTTAATTTCCTGTTGTATATAAAGAACAGAGTTAAAGCACGCATGATATTCGTTATGGTATTTCAATAGTTGATATCAATATGGAGGTTTTTGATATGTGGGCATTTTTTTCCCATCCTTCTCCCATTGGTTTTCTCAATTTTATGCCCATTTTAAATCTTAACAGGACACTTTGACTTTTATCTTTCTTTAATTTCTGTACAATGTTCCCGCTGTGCTGTACATATAACGTTATCGACACCGATCCATGCAAACGCCAGCAAACTTACTCACAAAACGTGCCTTTGGATCGCTATGTGCAACCTATCTCTCCGCACCAACGTTTACCAGTGGAAACGTTATGCTCGCAAACGGTTTGTTTGGGAACGTTGCTCCTGCATATCGCGTATTGTAAAGGCGAGGGCTTATTGTCCCGTGCAACTGAGCGTCATATCGCGTGAAGTAGTGAATTTGGCGAAGGGGAAAATTTGAAATCTTTGAAAATTACTTTTATAGTTTTTATTTCAAATATTTCAATGTTTATATTTAAGGGCTATGTGGTATCTAGAATTGGGGGCAGAACGGTACTTTGATGGTATAGTGAATGGTATATTAATTTGTCTGATTTTGATCCCTTATTTCCCAGTTTTTAATCATCATCATCATCATCATCATCATCATATTATTATTATTATTATTATTATTATTATTATTATTATTATTATTATTATCAAAATTATTAATATTATTATTATTATTATTAATTCTAAAATTATTATTATTATTATTATTATTATTATTATTATTATAAAAATTATTAATATTATTATTATTATTATCGAAGTTATTATTATTATTATTATTATTATTATTAATATTATCATTATTATCATTATTATCATTATCATTATTATCATTATTATTATTATCATTATTATTATTATTAATAATTATAAAATTGTTATTATTATTATTATTATTATTATCAAAATTAACCAGATAAGAAACTAGTTTAATATATCTGTGATAATTATTACCTTGTGATTCATCGTTAAGTATCAGTGACCTGTGTTTTATTAGGGAGATTGAAAGGATAACATAAAAATACTTTTATGGTCTTATTTATAATGATAATATTTATAATGATAATGATAATCGGGGTTATTTTTATTCTGTTGTTGTTGTTGTTGTTTTTCTCATTATTATTATTATTATTATTATTATTATTATTATTGTTATTATTATTATTATTATTATTATTATTATTGGGGAGGTATTACAAAGGCTTCTTATATAAAATGCTGATGAAATGCCCACAGAGATATTATTATATTCTAATAATGAGTATAAGGATAGATTAAGTATAATCATAGGTAGTAGGTTGACCAAGGCACCACCCACCCGTTGAGAGTATTGGGTCATTTGACTGGCCCAGATGATACTATATTCAATCCTTCTCTGGGTACGTCCTATTTTTCCTTTGCCTACACATACCCGAATAGTCTGGCCTATTCTTTACACATTCTTTTCTTTCCTCATACTTCTGACAACACTAAAATAACTGAAAAATTCTTCATTCATGTTAATTACTGCACTGTATTGATCAGTGGCTACTTTCTCCCTGGTAAGGGTAGAAGACTTTTTAGCTATGGTAAGCAGCTCTTCCAGGAGGAAGACACTCTGTACCATGGTCTTCCTCTGTCTTGGGTTAGACCTCTCTTGCTCAAAGGTACACTTTGCCACACTATTCTATCTGTTTACTTATTACCTTTCCTCACTGGGCTACTTTCCTGTCGGGCTATTGGTGTCATAGAATCCTGCTTTTCCATCTACGGTTGCAGATTGTCTAGTAATAATAATGATAATAGTAATAATAATAATAAGAATAATATTTATTATTATTATTATTATTATTATTATTATTATTATTATTATTATTATTATTATTATTATAGGTTTATGGCAAAATATTTTCATTTTGCCGAATACACTATTTATCCTGAGCTTAATAACTTCAGTCAATAAAGCATTCTTCAAGGAAGAAGATTTCCAGGAATCACGAGGGTAAAAAAAAAGACAATGTCGATGTTGGTATTTGAGTTTGGATATTAGAAGGTCGCATCTAACGAAAGATTCTATTTTAAGACGAGAAGTTCTCTGCAATAATGCTGGAGTAGAGCTTCATTATTTTGCATTAAAGGAAAATTTTTATAAGCTTTTAATTCTAACAATTTTATCAAAACATTCTAAACGATTCGGTTCTTTTTTTATCAAATGGGAATTCTTACGGGTCAAATTACGTCAAATTCGTCATTTCAAGTCTTATATCCATTGTTTGTTATTTGTATAATATATGTATTTTTGTCTATTTTGTGGTGTACATTATTTCACTATGCTTTCTTAGTTTCAATGTTCAAATGGTCGCTCATGAATGGCAGAGGCAAGAAACAGTGATAATGCCCTTGCAGGACAATGCCCTAGAGATTAACATACTGTATATTATATGATCAACGTTCAAGTCCCCTCTCCACCTAAGGTATGACCAGGGAGGCCCAGGTAGTGGTTACTGATGACTCACTAAGTAGACCTATAGGTTCTCTCAAACCCACCATCCTTAGTTCACAAGGATGGTGAGGTTGCTGGAGACACTACTAAAGACTATCGAGCTTGAGCTAGTCTCGAATCACAGTTTAGTAGATTGCTAAGCAAGGGCGTTTCCAATAGACTACCACAACCCTTGAATTACGAGCATTTTACTAGACAATTCTTAGTGCATATCAACAAATACCATTGAAGAACTTATGTTTGCATAGTTTACATTTATAACATTACAATGTTTAAGTATGGATAAGTGATATAAAAGCCTAGAAACTGTCAGTCGGGAGAAATGCAATACCGTCTTTTTTTGTTACAAGTCCAAATGAAGTAACAAAGGGTTAAATACAGTATATTCATCCCAATGGGTTGATTTAACTCCATTTGTCGAAATACAGGGAGATCCGTCTGTAATCATATTTTAACATATAATGCCTTATCTTTTTATATACATTATATATCTCGTTGAAATTAACCTGCCTCAAACGTAAGATATTCCTTAATCGTGTGCGTATCATTTATATTATTTATGTAATGTAATGAAATTATTAGTCCTTGGCCCTTACATCCCTTGTCGTGTTTTATTTATGGTAACAAGTTTATTGTTTAAAGGTTTAAAAAGTTTAAAGGTCGCTCATGAAGGGCAGAGGCAAGGGACAGTGACATTGCCCTAACAAGCAGGACGATGCCATAAAGACTGGCCAATATATACATATGATCAGCGCCTAAGCCCCCTCTCCACCCAAGCTAGTTTCAGGGAGGGCCAGGCAATGGCTGCTGATAACTCAGTAGATATATCTATAGGCTCCCCCGTACCCCCTTTCCTTAGCTCACAAGGATGGTGAGGTTGCAGCGACCAACATCAGCCACCACAATGACATTCTTTCTTTCCCTTGAATACTGTATACATGATTGTGGTTAGGATGTTCTTGTGATTGGCCTTGATTTTAGTGCTGTATTTGACCGTGATAATCACGAGGCCTATGTTTTATAACTCAAACAGTTGGGAGTGGGTGCGTCATTTCTTAGCATTATTATGGAATTTTTAAGTAATAGATCTCAGAGTTGTTGATGGGTGAGCATCAGCTTGCAGAATTATATTGTCAATAATGAATTAAACCAGTTAAAATAAATTACTATTTAGTCCAGATCTTCTATTTTTTTTGGGGGGGACACAAGTCTTGGATAAGGTATATATGACTTCTGATTTAACGTTATTATTGATCGTAAGATGATTTATATCCTTCATTCATTACTACTCATATATAGTTTATTTATTTCCGTATTTACTTTCCTCGCTGGGCTATTTTTCCCTGTTGGAGCTCTTGCGCTTGTATCATCCTGCTTTTCCAATTCGGGGTGTAGCTTAGCTGCTACTACTACTACTACTACTACTACTACTACTACTAGTACTAGTACTAGTACTACTACTACTACTACTACTACTACTACTACTACTACTACTACTACTACTACTACTACTAATAATAATAATAATAATAATAATAATAATAATGTTGATAATAATGATCCCTAGCCCCCACACCTTGTAGGACTTCTGGAACCAAGCACTGTTAGATTTAACTATAAAAATCCCCTGGCAGTAATTTCTATTTGTATATAAGTATAAACCTTATACAATTTGCATAATATTTGTCGCCACCTACAAATATTAGTGTCAGCCAAAGGACTTATACCCAAGTGAATCACTCAGCAAAGTCAATATGAAACTTCAGAGATTTAAAATTAAGGCGGATAAGACTTTTTTTTTCCACGAAGATTTAAAACATATGAATATCTAACGAACCTACAACATGTATTTGAAATCTTCTTCATATCCATGCTGCGAGTTACTCAATATATATATATATATATATATATATATATATATATATATATATATATATATATATTTATATATACACACACATATACATATATATATATATATATATATATATATATATATATATATATATATATATATATATGTATATATACATATATATATATTTATTTATATATATATATATATATATATATATATATATATATATATATATATATATATATATATATATATATTGCTCCAATCTGCAATGCGAGAAAACTAGCATTAGTCATAATTTATTTAGAAAAGTGCCTTGAAACAACCGAAAGCGAAAGGAAAAACGCTATAAATAACAGACCAAAATTTTGGTTATTATAGACGATGACAAAATCTCTAAATATGTTTGATATATTATGATAAAGAATAAGATTTAGAATTGATATACGTAATAAGAACGACCTTAAGGAGCTAAAGTAATATGGACGTTAATAGTTTTGTTCATTGATATAACAAATATCTTTCAATGCATTGCATTGTTGAACACAGGAATTCTTAGCACATCCCTCTTTAAGGAATTGCACCTCGTCAGACCCTTACTGCGCTGCGGGTTCCTGCATTTAGCCACACCCACCTCATAACCATCTCTTCCTACATCTGTTTAGTTACTCGCCGCGCAGTAAGGAGTGACAGGGGTCATTTCCTCAGAGGGGAGTGTGCCAGGAAATCCCTTGTCCAACTATACATGTAAGGAAATTGGAGGATACAAAAGTACTTCTATGAAACCAATTGTGGTATCAAATCTTTACCGCGACGGTCTATCTTAATAACAATTGGTTCAAATTCTTACGGAGTTTGACTAATGACTAATTTATTGGCACAATTTGGGGAAAAGTTAAAACGCACATTCCAAGAATGAAGAACACACGTCTTCGCTAACCTGTAGAGGCCACTTGGATCTTTCCTTTGTCAGTGGGCCAGTTTAGTTTGCAGATTTGGTTTACCTTATGTAAGGTACTGGGTCTTAAGTCAAAATCTTTTCCTATGAATCGACGTAATCTCATTCATATATATATATATATATATATATATATATATATATATATATATATATATATATGTATTTTTATATATATATATATATATATATATATATATATATATATATATATATATATATATATATATATATATATATATATATATATATATATATATATATATATATATATATATATATATATATATATATATATATATATATATATGTATATGTATA
>NC_090762.1:16373277-16430777 GCF_036898095.1 Palaemon carinicauda | reverse complement strand
TATGGTTAGCTCTAAAATTAATGTTTGGAAAAAATATATCAAATTATTTTGTACAAATTGATACAAAATATCGGTAAGGTCAAAGTTCGACTCATCATAGAGTTAATGATATTCGGTTTTATCTTTACTGAAACATTTTAATTATCTAAAACTTATGAAAGAAACAGCGTGTACCATTTTGTGTTCCAAATTGACGTGGTTAATTTAGAACTATTATATTAATCTTCACAATCTTTGCAATATCTCTATAGAATGATGGTTTAAATTGAGTAGAAGTAACGTTAAAATTCTAGACGTCAGATTAGCCCATGACCAGAGGAATGTATGAGAAGGATATCTATTTTTGTATATTGATATTTAGGGAAAAGATGTTACTGATAAGACGTTCCTCTCACACAGAGATAAGACTTACGAATCGTATTATGATTAGGCTAACCGAGAGAGAGACTCAAGTCTTAGGATACATGTTTAAATGGGCAACGCCAAACAAAGCCACAGGTAATTGTCAATTCATAGTCATTTTTTTTTTTTAGAGAGGCAGATTTGCACCGACTCGCAGCGTGCCCTTTTAGCTCGGAAAAAGTTTCCTGATCGCCGATTGGTTGGACAAGATAAATCTAACCAATTAGCGATCAAGAAACTTTTCCGAGCTAAAAGGGCACCGTTGCGAGTCGGTGCAAATGTTCAATAAAAGAAATTGGCTATCGTTTTCTTACACACTCATATTAGACTTGCCTACCACATCATGATTAGATCGCTATCCACACCCAAGTCAATTTTGTTTTCTTTTTAGCGAGGCAGATTTGCACCGACTCGCAGCGGTGCCCTTTTAGCTCGGAAAAGTTTCCTGATCGCCGATTGGTTGGACAAGATCATTCTAACCAATCAGCGATCAGGAAACTTTTCCGAGCTAAAAGGGCACCTCTGCGAGTCGGTACAAATGCGCCTCAATAAAAGAAATTGGCTATCGTTTTCTTACATGCTCATATTAGACTTGCCTACCACATCATGATTAGATCGCTATCCACACCCAGGTTAGACTTGTCTATCACGTAGTGAGTAGACTTCCCTCCACATGCAGATTAGATTTAACTGTCAGATCGCAATTAGAATTACTGGTCACATCCCAATTGCCATTACCTGCCACATCACCATTAGATCTACCCTCCACAGCCATATTACACTTACCTACCATATCACGATCAGACTCACCACCCATATTTATATCAGACTTATTTACCACATAGTGAGTAGACTCCCTCTTCACAGGCATGTTAGACTTACCTACCGCATCAGGATTAGACTGTCACCTGTCTGACACATCATGGTTAGTCTTACCTACCACATCACAATTAGACTTCTCCTTCACAAGCATTAGATTTACCTGCCACATCAGAATTACACTTGCCCTTAACACGCGATTTAGACTTACCTAACACATACTCAGATTAGACTAATCCTCCACACGCAGGTTAAAATTAACTTCCACATCACGATTAGACACTCTCCACGATCAGATTAGACTTATCTACCCATTACGAATAGACTATCCTGCCATATGCTGTTTAAGACTTATCTGCCTCATCACCAATAGACTATCCCGCTACATGCAAACTCAACTTAACCACCACATCGTGAATTAGGTCAATCCACCACACGCGCATTAATCTTTCTTATCTTATCATAATTATCCCGGTGTACTGTAGGTTTACTCTTCCTTTTTAGATATTATTATTATTATTATTATTATTATTATTATTATTACTATTATTATTATTATTATTATTATTATTATTATTAGCCAAGCTACAACCCTAGTTGGAATAGCAAGATGCTATCAGCCCAAGGGCTCCAACAAGGGAAAATAGGCCAGTGAAGAAAGGAAATAATGAAATAAATAAATGATGAGAATAAATTAACAATATATCATTCTAAAAACAGTAACAGCGTCAAAACAGATATGTCCTATATAAACTATTAATGTCAAAAACAGATATGTCATATATAAACAGTAAAAAGACTCCTGTCAGCCTGGTCAACATAAAAACATTTACTCCAACTTTGAAATTTTGAAGCAATGTTTAAGTTATACTAAAGTGCGAATAGAATTTTGGTCTTGACGGATGCTCAGTTAGTGGAAGGATATTGTATGACTGTTGTTTATTTTGATATACAAGATTATTTCATGCACTTTCCAATGTTGCCTCTTAACGGAATGTCACCACACTCAGGTGCACTATTGTATTTGTTACTTATCTCCTTTCCTTACTGGGCTATGTTCCCTGTTGGATACCTTGGGCTTATAGCGTCCTGCTTTTTCATCTAAGGTTGTAGCTTAGCTAATAATAATAATAATAATAATAATAATAATAATAATAATAATAATAATAATAATAATGAAGTGTGATTTGTCAACAATCACGTTGTATACGTTAAGTTTATGGTGCATTTTTCGTTACGTCAGATTCATGTGTCAGAATTTAACATATTTATATAAGTATCTTATATTTATTTAATATAGTTTAAAATTGCGCAAGTATTTAGCATCTAGGGGAAATTACTTCTCCTTCGTAAGCATTAATGAGTTAATACCGATTTTAGATTCACTTTTATTAATATTTTCTGTGTATATCGCTTGGAAAATTAAAGGTAAGAGTATATTCAACTGGCGATGACTGTAATTTTCTCTTTGTATATAGTCTAGCTCTTTTACAGATGAATGATGTAGCATCTTTTCTTTCCAGATTGCTTTGCCTGATATACCTAAACAAATGTCAAGCTTCGCAAGATCATTGGCGGATACTTGTAACCACATTGACAAGAAATCATTTGGAGATATTAAGGCAAGTGATGAATTGAATTTTTCTGTATTTAATGGAAAAAAATGTGATATATAGGCCCACAGATTGTTTTAATTGAGTCGAGTATTAATATCGTAAGCAATATATATGTTGTGAAGTATGAGGTATTACAATTAGGTTTTTTTATGGATCGTATGGTGTTAAAAAAAAAGATAAGAAATTAATTTTGGTATTGGCTATAATGTTATATATCTTTTATGCGCATGCTAGATTTCGCCAGTCGTCTCTATCTTGAACTTTTAATTCAATACTTCTCCATTCAACATCTTCACGTTCCGTAGTCCTCAACAATGTAGGCCTGAGTGTTCCAACTGTTCTAGTGCCTTATGGAGCTAGGTTAAACGTTTTGTGAACTAAACTCTTGGGGATTGCGAAGACTACGCCAAAACCATCTCTATCTACCTCAGTTTTATATCTATCTATCTATCTATCTATCTATATATATATATATATATATAAAATGTATATTTATATATGTATATATACACATATATATGGATAGGTAGATAGATAGATAGATAGATATAATGTATATAATGTATATATCAATATATTATATATTAAATATATATATATACACAATGTATGTAATATATATATATATATATATATGCATGTTCATATATGTATATATGCGTATTTATATTACGGGTAAATACTTTTATTTCATTCAAGTACATAAGGAAAATAATCTTATCAAACACTGGACTTCGTAATGATTAAATGATCCCAAAGTAATGAGGTTCACCTCTCCATTATCATTGTTATAAATTTTTCTTCCCCGAGCGCTGTTATACCGTTTCAATTAATTTGCTTTCGAGTGGTGGGTGACTGTAATCGGAAAGTCCCAAGATTTAGGTTTCAATTTTTTTTTTTAATGTCGACTTGTCCAAAAAGTGGCAGACTTCAATTATAATATTTCAATAGAATTTGGTGTATTAGACTGCTCTGAAAATTGGCCTTGTCGATCGTTTTCCAGTTTCATCTCTCTCTCTCTCTCTCTCTCTCTCTCTCTCTCTCTCTCTCTCTCTCTCTCTCTCTCTCTCTCAGAGGTTACGGTGCATCGTTAAGACTATATACCAAATCAAGCATACTCAAATATGTTTACAGTTTTATGATAGAATTGGTGTACAGAATGTTTTTTTTTTTTTTTTTTTTTTTTTTTTTTATGAATTTGAGCTAAATAGCCATGAATTGGGTCCTATGAGGATATTCAGCGCCCAGGTATTTGCAGTTTTACCATTCATTTGATTTTGCTTCATCTATGCTCACCAGATTTTCCTTACCTTTGCCAGAGTACTTTGTTTTTCACGTTCAAAGAATTTATAGTCATTTTTGGTTCCTCAGTATAAGTCATATATGTTAACAATGGCTGAAATATATAATTTTTGAAGGTCTATGAGAACAAAATTCTTCGATGGTACAGGCAACCTGTCTAAGACATCTTCCACAGAATTCAGCAAAATGCGATCGTTCCCAAGGAGTTTTTTCTATTGCAAATGCAACTGCACTTCTTGCACATTGTTTCCACTAAAAGAAGGTATTCTGATCCTTTTGGGCCACCTTTACAGCATACGTCAACAAAAGCATGCCAGGCTTGCTCTCACATCCTTTCTCAATAGAAGGCAATTACCATTAGTGCACCTTACATGATAAGTTGTAGGTATTATTAAAGGTGAATCAGCTTCTCCTTGACCTCCGTTCTACTTGAAGGTTTAAAAAGTTAAAAGGCTATTCATGAATGGCAGAGGCAAGGGACAGTGACACTGCCCTATTATTATTATTATTATTATTATTATTATTATTATTATTATTATTATTATTATTATTATTTAGTTAGTTAGTTAGAAAAGCGAGATGATATAAGCACAAGGGCTCCAACAGGGAAAAATAGCTTCGTGAGGAAAGGAAATAAAGAAATAGATAAACGATATGAGACAATTCCCTAATTAGCAGGAAAATGTCCTAGGGACTAACCATATATACATATGATCTTCGTCCAAGCCCCCTCTCCACCCAAGCTAGGACCAGGGAGGGCCAGGCAATGGCTGCTGATGACTCAGCAGGTAGACCTATTGGCTCTCCCAAACCTCCCATCCTCAGCTCATAACAAGATAAGGTTACCGGGAATACAAGAAACTATCGTGCCTGAGCAGGACTCGAATCCCAGTTTGGCAGATTGCTAGTCAGGGACGTTTCCATCTTACTGCGCAGCCTCTTTTGACTTTTGCTTCAAAGTACAACTGTGTAATTTCCCCAGATAATATATATATATATATATATATATATATATATTATATATGTAAATATATATATATATATTATATATATATATAAATAAATATATATATATATATTATATATATATATATATATATATATATATATATATATACATATACATATATATACACATATATAATTTGTTATACCTTGGCGTTAAATGACATTTTTTCCAGCTTCAGTGCCAGGTCATATGGCTCGAATTCATATTGCAATACAATGTTGATACTGATTGCAATAAGAGATTGGAAATGGCCTTTGTAAAGAATTCATCTCAGAAATATTTCATATCATTTGGAACTTTCTCCCTGGACAATTCTATCCTGTTCGTAATACTAGGCAGGCAGTTAATTCTAATATCCAGGCCTTCTCCATCATGAGGCTTAATACTACACAGTATTCTCGAAGTTTTATTCCAGCTGTTACTAAGTTGTGGAATGATCTTCCTAATCGGGTAGTTGAATCAGTAGAACTTCAAAAGTTAAAAGTTGGAGCAAATGTTTTTATGTTGACCAGGCTGACATGTGTCTTTTTATAGTTTATATATGACATATCTGTTTTGAACGTTGTTTTGACGCTGTTACTGTTTTAAGAATGATATATTGTTAACTTATTCTCATCATTTATTTATTTCCTTATTTCCTAATTTCCTTTCCTCACTGGGCTATTTTTCCCTGTTGGAGCCCTTGGGCTTATAGCATCTTGCTTTACCAACTAGGGTTGTAGCTTGGCTAGTAATAATAATAATAATAATAATAATAATAATAGTTATGTAATTAATGATACAACAGTTTAATATATTTTTTCATATAATAACACAGTATGTTTTCACGTTAGTTGATATAACAAAGTATAATGCGTACTTGGTTGATTAAACATTTATTGACTCCTTTTTAGATTAATGATCTACTGAATTCCAATTGTTCTTTGAATTCTAAGACATTGAACAAGTGCTTTGTAAACGAAAATTCAAATCGAGAAAATATATTTCTAATAAGTTACAAAAACATTTTCTTTCATTTGTCCTCTAGATTATGATTCTATAATTATTATTATTATTAATTATTATTATTTTATTTATTTGATATATATATTATAACAAATATATTGTCATTTTCTATATAAGGGCAATATTGGTTTGACGATGTACTGCAGGTCTTTAAACAATAGCATTGGTAGGTAGTAGGTTGACCAGGGCACCAGTCACCCGTTGAGATACTACCACTGTCATGGATTAGAGTTCTCTTGCTTGAGGGTACACTCGGGCACGCTTCTCTCTCTCTCTCTCTCTCTCTCTCTCTCTCTCTCTCTCTCTCTCTCTCTCTCTCTCTCTGTTTTTAGAAGTTTTTATAGTTTGTATATGAAAGATATATTTCAATGTTGTTACTGTTCTTTTGTAGTTTTTTTTCCTTGTTTCATTTCCTGGCAGGGCTATTTTTCCTGATTGGAATCCTTGGGCTTATAGCATCTTGCTTTCCCAATTAGGGTTATAGCTTAGCTTGTAATAATATAATATATATTAATTGAAATTAAGAAAGCAGAATTTTTAGATAAAAATCTAAGATTGAATTTGGTTAAAGATTACTGTATTATTATTATTATTATTATTATTATTACTAGCCAAGCTACAACCCTAGTTGGAAAAGCAAGATACTATAAGCCCAAGGGCTCCAACAGGGGAAAATAGTCCAGTGAGGAAAGGAAATAAGGAAATAAATAAATGATGAGAATAAATTAACAATATCTCATTCTAAAACAGTAACAGCATCTAAACAGATATGTCCTATATAAACTATTAACAACGTCAAAAAACAGATATGTCATATATAAACAATAAAAAGACTCATGTCAGCCTGGTCAACATAAAAACATTTGCTCCAACTTTGAACTTTTGAAGTTCTACTGATTCAACTACCCGATTAGGAAGATCATTCCACAACTTGGTAACAGCTGGAATAAAACTTCTAGAATACTGTGTAGTATTGAGCTCATGTTTTACGATGCAATACTCTAAAAGAAAAACACTCCGGACTTATTATTCGAATTTGCTAGCTAATGGGAATTGAATTTGGGGAGGAATGGCATCTTGAAATTTCGTTAAAAGATAATTACGTTTCTTTGAATTTTGGAGATTGATTTTACGCACAAAGCCTCCTTTGCCTCTGGTAATTTATCGTCGCCGACCTCTTGCGGATCCTTAACGTCAAATTTAATCCGGAGAGAGACGAACGGCAATGGCCGGAAGGGAACCGAATAAGAAATGAGAAAGAAAAGTATACAAGTTTTCTCCCCCCGGAAAACTTTCGCTTGAAACGTCAAACGTTTTAGAATCCTCTTTCGATTACCGCTTTTACCCGGTCACCAGGTTGTCAAAACATTGACGAAACGTTTCATTTATTTTTTTTTTGATCGGATGACAGAGTTTCTTTGTCGTGTTAGGAAACGGAGGAAAGTTCTTCTGTGTTTTAACCGTGTCGTTGACCAAAAAAAAAAAGAAGAAAAAAAAAAAAACGAAAGTTATCAGAAAACGATCTTAGTTGAATTTTTATGGCAAATAGATTTTATCCAGAATGATTTCTGAAAAGTTATCACAATACCGTGAGATTTTCTTTTTATTATAAGAAAATGTTTATACTAATTATACATCTCTCTAAGGTAAATGATGGTTAAATTAATTATTTTTCTCTCACAGTAATTTCTATCTGTATATATATATATATACATATATATATATATATATATATATATATATGTATATATATATATATATATATATATATATATATATATATACACACACACACACACACACACACACACACATATATATATATATATATATATATATATATACATATATATATATATATATATATAAATTATATATATATATATATATATATATATATATAAATTATATATATATATATATATATATATATATATATATATATATATATATATATATATATATATATATATACATACTCCAAGTTTTAGTAGTTTTATTCGGGCCTTAAGGGTTGCAATATGATACTAGTCCCCTACTAGTCCCTTAAGAAATGTAAAAAAAAAATCATGAAAAAGATAAGTCTCCATATCATAAAAACTCCGGAATAATTTTTAACCTTTTGATAAAATTACACCTCGACCATGGATTTCGATTACTTGATTAGGATATTTCCACTTGTCCAGTGCATTAATTCTTAGTCGTAATATTACTATACTCAATTTTTTTTAATAAGGCGCATTTGTACTGACTCGCAGCGGTGCCCTTTTAGCTCGGAAAAGTTTCCTGTTATCTGATTAGATAGAATTATCTTGTCCAACCAATTGGCGATCAGGAAACTTTTCCGAGCTAAAAGGGCACCCCTGCGATTGTTGCACATCTGCCTCGCTAAAAAGAATTGACTATGGTGCATCCGTGCCTCAAGAAATGACGATACTAAAAGATGTATAGATGGCCGGAATTTAGAGACCTTAAATACAATTTCAGTGACCTTCAGGCCTTATTGGTCTTTGTCACGTTCCTTTTTTCCCTGTATGATCTAAACAAAGGTTTAAGTCTTCTGCTTCGCCTCTGTTCCTTTTTGCTTTCTTCCATCTTGTTGCAACTGCTGGTTCACTCCATCTCCCGGGCCGCCTCCCTCTTGTACCCTAACAGAGAATGTGATTCCCGAATTCCATGACTCATATCAAAACAAATCATACTATTTCGGAGTATGATTCTGTATAATCTTCATAGAGACCAGTGCAGTGGTGATGAGAGGCTGAGACCAGTCTTCGTGTGGGTGTTCATGCCCATAGATATTCGTTATTGCCCCCCCCCCAAAAAAAAAAATGTGATATTTGTACACATTGCAATTTACTATATACGATTTCAAGATAAGGAAAATTAATGCTTTTATTCTATCTTACTTTCTAAACGGTATGGTTAAAATTGCTCAGTAATATGGTTAGTGATGATATCTGACACTGTATTTCCCCAGCGAAGATATCTATTTCTGTATTTATATTTTTAGCTCTTATTATTTCTCCTCTACGAATAGTCTTCTTACTGTTGGGACTTGCACACGCTTAAGTTCTCTCTATTCGGGAGCACGGAGGGAACAGGAGAATTCTGATCTTGTTTTTGTTTGAATGCTCTCCAAGGCTATCACCTGGTGATGTGGGATGATGGCTTCTTTGGCGAAAGTTCGCATGAGATGTTAGAGTTATAAGTAGTTGAAATAAATCGTAAAGTAAATATAAGGTCATAGGTAAAACCCTTTAACCCCAAATGAAAGAATATACCGAGGACAGGTAGGGTCATGAAGGGTTAGCTTGGTTCATAAAAGGAGACTTCCATCAATTCCAGGTTCTGACTCATGTGCTGTTACTGTCTGATTCAAATATGAATTCTTAACTAATCTTGTCTCTCTCCAACCAATGGTTATGTTTTTTATTAGTATTTCCAGTTGTAATATCTATTGAACCCTACCAAATTTTTTCTCGAAGTCAATGAAACAAACAAACATTTCCTCATTAACATCTAGAACTTTTTCTTGCATCAACATCATTCAGCCAGTTGCCTCTCGTGTTCCATGCCCTGATCTAAATCCAAATTGGTCTTCTCCAATATATTCTTCAGGTTTTGCTTTTAACCTTCTTGCTAATATTCAAAGCATTATTTTTGATGCATTACTAATTAAGCTTATTGTTCAATGTTCTGAGCACTTTGTTTTTCGTTTCTTAGGGAAGGCAGTCATGGAGAGTTTTGTGGGATCTTCTGGCCAGTCTCCATTCTTATAAATCATGTGGCATAATAGTTTCAGTTATTCCTTGGCCTCTCCCACTAGACTTTTTAAGAACACTGCTGGAATATCATCTAATCCGGAAGCTATACTACTTTTTAGTTCTTTTGTAGTTGCTGTGATTTCTCTTAACTATTAAATTTTGACCAATGTCAACATCGTGTATTTCCATTAAAGAAATCCTTACTTCTTAGCTGTCTATCCCAAAAGAAAAAAAAATCAAGACATTACGTTAGGCAAGGCTAAGCCAAGTAATGTAACGATGATATTTAATTATTGTCTATTGCTTCACTCCACGCGATCCCGACTCCATAAGAAAAAGAATAGCATCTCCGTTATTCTTATTTTTTCAACGATAATATTACTGCCTTTGAAAATGACAAATCTCCATCCCTTTGATAACATCAATAATGAAAGTGTCCTTTGTAAAATGCACTGTCCATTATAAATACAATGAAACAGTACGATTAAGGAAAAGGAGAGATAATTAGCCCGTTAAGACACCCCTATGTGCCTTTCAGTTTAACTTTTCAATAAAAAGAAAGACCGAACTCTACTTTGGGGTTTACTGCTGTTTCCGTTGTAGTAATTGAAACTTCAACATTTTCACTTTAGCTGTTGTCACTTGGCAAAAGTTTTGCTATGAAGTTTACTGTCATTCTCCTCTCCAAGTTTTGAAGTTTGCGTAAAACTTGGCGAGGAAGAGAAATTTATTTTAGGCTAAGTTTCGAAGTTGAATTTATAGAAGAGAGAGAGAGAGAGAGAGAGAGAGAGAGAGAGAGAGAGAGAGAGAGAGAGAGAGAGAGAGAGAGAGAGAGATGGCCCAACCACAGTCGACGACATTTGGCAAACTATGGAGAAGAAAAACGTTAAATGGTAATTAACGGATCCTCTGCAGATGACAAAGTTGCATAAAAATATGAAATGACTAAAATGTGACAGAATCTCTCCATTAAACGCGAAAGTCGAATTCCAGATGTTACTGAAATAACTGAGTGACGACTCCTAAGAAATATTAATTTAATATTGTCATAAATTATGTTGGTATATGAAAATGGGTTTAATTTTTTCGTGTGTTTATGACTAACTTTTTGCGTACTGTTGACATGTGCATTAATATTTAGATACTAATATTTATTGGCAGGATGCCCCTGCCATCATGTAAATCCTGACATAGCCACTGTGTATATGATTTACCCAGTAACTCTGATTCATACTTTTCTTACATATTATTATTATTATTATTATTATTATTATTATTATTATTATTATTATTATTATTATTATTAGCTAAGTTACACCCCTAGTTGGATAAGCAGGAGGCTATAGGCCTAAGGGCTATAACAGAAAGAGTAACAAAGTTAGGAAAAAATAAAGAAACAGAATAGTGTGCCTGAGTGTACTCTCAAGCAAGAGAACTTTAATCCACCATGGTATAGAGCCTATGGCACTACCCAAGACTAGAGAACAATGGTTTACAGTGCACTTGTTAACCCATTATTTAAAGAATATTCTTTTAGGTATCTTATTGTAGGCAGGTGTTTGCGTATGAGGAAAGTATGGAATGTGGAAAGAATAGGCCAGACCATTCGGTGAATTTGTAGTCGAAGGAAAAATGAGGTGTAAACAGTGAGGGATCTAATCTAGTAGTACCTGGCCAGTCAAAGATAGTATCGGTAATAAGATTTTTCATAACTCTGACCATCCTTTACATTCAGATCTCCTGGACAATTCTATCCTGTGCGTAATACTAGGCAAGCAGTTAATTCTAATAGCCAGGCCTTCTTCATCATGAGGCTCAATACTACACAGTATTCTAGAAGTTTTATTCGAGCTGTTACCAAGTTTTGGATAATCGGGTAGTTGAATCAGTAGAACTTCAAAAGTTAAAAGTTGGAGCAAATGTTTTTATGTTGTCCAGGCTGACATGAGTCTTTTTATAGTTTATATATGACATATCTGTTTTTGACGTTTGTTAATAGTTTATATAGGACATATCTGTTTTGACGATGTTACTGTTTTTAAAATGATATATTATTAATTTATTCTCATCATCTATTTATTTCCTTATTTCCTCTCCTCACTGGGATATTTTTCCCTGTTGGAGCCCTTGGGCTTATAGCATCTTGCTTTTCCAACTAGGGTTGTAGCTTGGCTAGTAATAATAATAATAATTATAGTATCTCAACGGGCGGCTTGTGCCTTGGCCAGCCTAGGAATCTGTTGCATACAGTTGATTTAATTTTTCATAGTTTTTGGTCGTCATATTGAAAGGAGTCGTTAATTGATGTATGGTTTATTCGAAGAATACACATCAGTATTATTCAATTTTATGAATTTCTTGGGTCATTAATTTCCTATTCGATTTTTTTGTATGTACAGACATTGGGGTGACCACATGCGAAAAGATCAGAACATTTCCAAACAAATAGAGCTATACGGTATAGTTTATATCTCCATAGATTCCTCTTTTTTACCTCATTATATTTTCACGGAGCATTGAACATGTTTATCCACTGCTAATATTTACTTCTAAGATAACCCTTCGACCTACGTGATTCCCGACCTATACCCCGTATAGGCATATCGTAATCAAGAAAATTACATTTCCTGTTGTATATAAAGAACAGTGTTAAAGCACGCATGGTATTCGTTAAGGTATTTCAATAGTTTATATCAAAAGGAAGGTTTGTAATATGTGGGCATTTTTTTCCCATCCTTCTCCCTTTGGTTTTCTCAATTTTGTGCCCATTTTAGATCTTAACAGGACACTTTGACTTTTATCTTTCTTTAATTTCTGTACAATGTTCCCGCTGTACTGTACATTTAACGTTATCGACACCGATCCATGCAAACGCCAGCAAACTTACTCACAAAACGTGCCTTTGGATCGCTATGTGCAACCTATCTCTCCGCACCAACGTTTACCAGTGGAAACGTTATGCTCGCAAACGGTTTGTTTGGGAACGTTGCACCTGCATATCGCGTATTGTAAAGGCGAGGGCTTATTGTCCCGTGCAACTGAGCGTCATATCGCATGAAGTAGTGAATTTGGCGAAGGGGAAAATTTGAAATCTTTGAAAATGACTATTATATATTTATTTTTTTTTTTTTTTAATGTTTACATTTGAAGGCTATGTGGTATTTAGAATTGGGTGCAGAACGGTACTTTGATAGTATAGTAAATAGTATATTAGTTTATCTGATTTTGAGCCCTTATTTCCCAGTTTTTAATCTATTATTATTATTATTATTATTATTATTATTATTATTATTATTATTATTATTATTATTATTAATAGTTCTAAAATTATTATTATTATTATTATTATTATTATTATTATTATTATTATTATTATTATTATTATTATTATTATTATTATTATTCACACTATCGAAATTAACCAGATAAGAAACTAGTTTAATATATCTGTGATAATTATTACCTTGTGATTCATCGGTAAGTATCAGTGACCTATGTTTTATTAGGGAGATAGAAAGCATAACATAAAAAAATACTTTCATGGTTTTATTTATAATGATAATATTTATAATGATAATGATAATTTGGGTTATTTTTATTCTGTTGTTGTTGTTTTCCTCATTATTATTATTATTATTATTATTATTATTATTATTATTATTATTATTATTATTATTGGGAGGTATTACAAAGGCTTCTTGTATAAAATGCTGATGAAATGGCCACAGAGATATTATTATATTCTAATCATGAGTATAATAATAGATTAAGTATAATCATAAGGTAGTAGGTTGACCAAAGCACCACCCACCCGTTGAGAGTATTGGGTCATTTGACTGGCCCAGATAATACTATATTCATTCCTTCTCTGGGTACGTCTTATTTTTCCTTTGCTTACACATACACCGAGTAGTCTGGCCTATTCTTTACACCTTCTTTTCTTTCCTCATACTTCTGACAACACTAAAACAACTGAAACATTCTTCATTCCTGATGTTAATTACTGCACTGTATTGATCAGTGGCTACTTTCTCCCTGGTAGGGGTAGAAGACTATTTATCTATGGTAAGCAGCTCTTCCAGTAGGAAGACACTGTACTATGGTCTTCCACTGTCTTGGGTTAGAGCTCTCTTGCTCGAAGGTACACTCTGCCACACTATTTATCTGTTTACTTATTACCTTTCCTCACTGGGCTACTTTCCTGTCGGGCCATTGGTGTCATAGAATCCTGCTTTTCCATCTACGGTTACATTCTTAAGATTACTATGATGTGAATATCAGTAGCATTTTGTTGATAAGTTTTAATTGAATTTTTTTTTTTGTATATAATAATAATAATAGCCAAAATATTTATTATTATTATTATTATTATTATTATTATTATTATTATTATTATTATTATTATTATTATTATTATTATTATTATAGGTTTTATGGCAAAATATTTTAATTTTGCCGAACACACTATTTATCCTGAGCGTAATAACTTCAGTCAATAAAGCACTCTTCAAGGAAGAAGATTTCCAGGAATCGTGAGGGTAAAAAAAAAGACAATATCGATGTTGGTATTTGAGTTTGGATATTAGAAGGTCGCATCTAACGAAAGATTCTGTTTCAAGACGAGAAGTTCTCTGCAATAATGCTGGAGTAGAGCTTCATTATTTTGCATTAAAGGAACATTTTTATAAGCTTTTAATTTTAACAATTTTATCAAAACATTCTAAACGATTCGGTTCTTTTTTTTTTATCATATGGGAATTCTTACGGGTCAAATTACGTCAAATTCGTCATTTCAAGTCTTATATCCATTGTTTGTTATTTGTATAAAATGTATTTTTGTCTATTTTGTGGTGTACATTATTTCACTATGCTTTCTTAGGTTGAATGTTCAAATGGTCGCTCATGAATGGCAGAGGCAAGAAACAGTGAAAATACCCTTGCAGGACAATGCCCTAGAGATTAACATACTGTATATTATATGATCAACGTTCAAGTCCCCTCTCCACCTGAGGTATGACCAGGGAGGCCCAGGCATTGGCTGATGATGACTTAGTAGGTAGACCTACAGGTCAAACCCACCATCCTTAGTTCACAAGGATGGTGAGGTTGCTGGAGACACTACTAAAGACTATCGAGCTTGAGCTAGTCTCGAATCACAGTTTAGTAGATTGCTAAGCAAGGGCGTTTCCAATAGACTACCACAACCCTTGAATTACGAGCATTTTACTAGACAATTCTTAGGGCATATCAACAAATACCATTGAAGAACGTATGTTTGCATAGTTTACATTTATAACATTACAATGTTTGAGTAAAGACAAGTGATATAAATGCCTAGAAACTGTCAGTCGGGAGAAATGCAAAACCGTCGTTTTTTGTTGAAAGTCCAAATAAAGTAACAAAGGGCTAAATACAGTAGATTTATTCCAATAGGCTGATTTAACTCCATTTGTCAAAATACAGGGAGATCCGTCTGTAATCATATTTTAACATATAATGCCTTACCTTTTTATATACTTTATATATCTCGTTGCATTTAAGCTGTCTCAAACGTAAGATATTCCTTAATCGTGTGTTCATCATTTATTACTTATTTATGTAATGTGATGAAATTAATAGTCCGTGGCCCTTACATCCCTTTTCGTATTTCATTCAGGGTAATATGTTTATTGCTTAAAGGTTTAAAATGTTTAAAGGTCTCTCATGAAGGGCAGAGGCAAGGGACAGTGACATTACCCTAACAAGCAGGACAATTCCCTAGTGACTGGCCAATATATACATATGATCAGCACCCAAGCCCAGTCTCCACCCAAGCTAGGATCAGGGAGGGCCAGGCAATGCCTGCTGGTAACTCAGCAGATATACCTATAGGCTCCCCCGTACCCCCGTTTCCTTAGCTCACAAGGATGGTGAGGTTGCATCGACCAAAGGAACTAATGAGTTTGAGCGGGACTCGAAGCGCAGATTGGCAAACACCAGTCAGGGACGTTACCACATCAGCCACCACATTGGCATTCTTTCATTCCCTTGAATACTGTATACATGATTGTGGTCAGGATGTTCTTGTGATTGGCATTGATTTAAGTGCTGCATTTGACTGTGATAATCATGAGGCCCATGTTTTCAAACTCAAACAGTTGGGAGTGGTTGGGTCATTTCTTAGGATTATTATTGAATTTTTAAGTAATAGATCTCAGAGTTGTTGTTGATGGGCACCATAGTGAGTATAGGAATGTGATATCTGGTGTTCCACAGGGTAGTGCTCTTAGCCCATTACTTTTCATATTATATACACATGACAAGTGGTTTGGCCTAGAAAACAAGCTTGTTGCATATGCAGATGATGCTACTCTGCATTAATTCCATCCACTGAATATAGATCTGGGGTTGCTGAATCCCTTAATAGAGATCTAGCTAAAATTAATGCATGGTGCAAATTATGGGTTATGAAGTTGAATCTTAACAAACCTCAAAGTATGATTGTAAGTAGGTCAAGGACAGTGGCTCCTCAACATCTGGATCTCAGCATTGATATGTTTCTTTAACTTTGTATGTCTTTTAAAATTTTAGGTGTGATTCTCGACAAAAAATTTACTTTTGAGAAACACATTAAGTCTGTGTCTTCTTCAATTGCCAAAAAAAAAAAAAAATGGCTTATTGAGAAAGTCTTTCAAGATTTTCGGTGATCAATCTATTCTGAAGATGTGTTTTAATTCTTTCATTCTACCTTGTTTTGAGTATTGTTCTCCTGTCTGGTCTTCAGCTGCTGATTCTCATCTTAATTTGTAGGACAGAAACTTATGGTCTATTAAATTTCTTATTCCTGATCTAGATATTAATCTTTAGCACTATTCAATTAGTTCATTATGTATGTTGCATAAGATTTTTCATAATATTGACCATCCTTTATGTTCAGATATTCCTGGACACTTCCGTCTTGTTCGTAATACTAGGCATGCAGTTAACTCTAATAGTCAGGCCTTCTCCATCATGAGGCGCAATACTACACTGTATTGTAGAAGTTTTATTCCAGCCGTGACCAAGTTGTAGAATGGTCTTCCTTATCGGGTAGTTAGTCAGTAGACATTCAAAAGTTCAAACTTGCGGCAAATTATTTTATTTTGAACAGGCTGACATAAGTCTTTTTATAGTTTATATATGGCATATCTGTTGTGATGTTGTTACTGTTTCTAAAATAATTCATAGTTAATTTTTTCCTCATCTTTTATCTATTTCCTTATTTCCTTTTTTCACTGGGCTATTTTTCCTTGTTGGAACCCTATGTTTATAGCATAATAATAATAATAATAATAATAATAATAATAATAATAATAATAATAATAATGATAATAATAATGATAATAATAGTTCTCCATACTTGCATTCCAATTGGGATATGAGGATGCCCTCTCTCATTCCAGCTTAAGTGTGTGCCTAAGATGAGTCTCTCTCTCTCTCTCTCTCTCTCTCTCTCTCTCTCTCTCTCTCTCTCTCTCTCTCTCTCTCTCTCTCTCTTTTACCTGGTGGCCAAAAGGGGAAATTTTATATACAGAGACATGAAATATAAATGGTATAAGTCAAAATCCCATAATTAAAAACAACGTTTCATCGATACATTTTTCTCTTGATCTATGGTGAAGCAATTTTCTCTCTCTCTCTCTCTCTCTCCTCTCTCTCTCTCTCTCTCTCTCTCTCTCTCTCTCTCTCTCTCTCTCTCTCTCTCTCTGTATATATATATATATATATATATATATATATATATATATATATATATATATATATATATATATATATATATATATATATATGTCTGATATCGAAAACGGGGCTGAACGATAAGGGAAAACAAACATTATCTCATTGCTATTACAGTATTGGTATATAAAGAAAAACTCTCAGATGTCCTAAACTGAAATCAGGAAACAAAAAGAAGCTTTAAATTGTTCTTGCTGTGCCATATATTCATATGGATGACCTTGGAAATGGTTAACACACATGGAAAACTATAATTACAGATACATTTAAACTAGTTGTATTGAATCACATCAGTCATGACCATAAATGTGGATAATCTCATTTTAAATTGATGCCCTCTATTCCATGAGTTTATTTTTTTTCAAGGAATTTTACCATGAACTCAGTCTGGTGAATCACCGTCATTAAGCAAAAGTTCAGTTCATATACAGATCTTAAGTTTTTTTTTTTCAGTTCCCCATATGTTGGTATTAGAGCATGAAGGCCTCAAGTTTCTCATACACCTCGCAATGTGAAGCCACTCATCTGTGCAATGAACTTGTGAGTGACCGTCCAGAATTCCCTGAAAAACTTTTCGGAAACTGTATTTCTCCTACTGTGGCGTTCGCTCTCACCGTCGGCTATTATTATTATTATTATTATTATTATTATTATTATTATTATTATTACTTGCTAAGATATAACCCTAGTTGGAAAAGCAGGAGGCTCTAAGCACAAGGGCTCCAACACGGGAAAAAGCCAAGTGGGGAAAGGAAATTAGGAAATTTATGTTTCCCTAAAGAATAGTCGAGAATGAAGACATATTTCGTTATGTTTAGAGTAGCTGAAAAAGAGAATTGACAAAGGAAGGAGAGAGAGAGAGAGAGAGAGAGAGAGAGAGAGAGAGAGAGAGAGAGAGAGAGGCTGTTGATGTGGCCGCGTTTATTTCGGCAACATCAAACAAAACTTTTATTGCCCTACACTGTCACAAAGGAAAGGCCTATAATTTCACAACATTCACTCGAGAACTTTAAGTACCTGAGTGGAGGCTGTTGTAGTAATTGTCCATTTTTATACATAAGTTAGCAATTCTTTTCGGGAGTAGATACAGAGACGAAATATCTCAAATTCGTCTCTTTCCGCGGCAGTGCCTTTACAACAGCTCTCGTGGGAAATTTTCCGCCCATAGCCCTTGGGTTTTCCCCCATCGATATCTCGTTTTCCATTTCTTAAAAGGTCTGGCTGCTTATCTCTCCAAATTTCAAGCTTTCTCGGATTTTGCTCTTCTATATGTTTTTCTTTGGACTTAGTGATGTGACTGGCTCCTTTTTTTTCACCTAAGAGATGTTTTGTCTCGTATCGAATCATCTTTTTTCAGTGTTTCCTTTATCTTATTGCAAACAGCTTCAGATTGAGAGAGAGAGAGAGAGAGGAGAGAGAGAGAGAGAGAGAGAGAGAGAGAGAGAGAGAGAGAGAGAGAGAGAGAGAGAGAGAGAGATGGTTTAGGTTTGAAATGATCATAGGGACGTTTTCTGTTTAGCTTTCATTATTATTCAAATTTTCCTTTATGTAGAAATATATCTGCTTTTGCTTATATCATCACTTATTATTTTTCGAATCAAACTCAATTAATAATATATACACCATTCTCATTTCACAGGAAAACCCCACTTCGCAGTTCCATCGGCTTCGTTCACACCTTCAAGGAATACAGTTGATTTCATTCACATCTCCAGAGACTGACATTTGTGACAAATTGTTCAAAGTGGTCCTCAATATTTTGTCAATCACACGTCCTGACCGACATTTGTATGGTAAGAAAAGTATCTGTTGCATTTTTAGAGCATAGACATTATTCATTATTTTGCAAATTGCTCCGCGATGTCTTACTATTTTTTTTTTTTTTTTGGTGATTTTGTTGGTTCTCTTCTGAATTTCTTCGCTTGCGTCGTTTGCAATGTTTTAGTATGTAGTCATGTGATTGGGTCGATTGATTAATGCATATAGATCTGATATATCAACTGTTGTAATATTCAATACAGGTTATGTATTTTGGAAATGATTCATTATATTTAATTACGGTGCTTGAATACCATGCGTTTATGATTAAGATTCGACTTTGGTGGCTACGAAATTGTAAAGGGATATGCCAATGTTATACCTATTGTTGATGGGAGTTGAGGAGGCATTAGTACCAGGATAGCTCCCGAACAACTAACTTTATCTAGAGATAACACTGGTTTTTATAGGTCCCCTGGGAGTCATATAAGGGTGATAATTACATGTTTACATTCACCGACTTTTTAACGTGGAGTCCGATGGCGGTTGTAATGTAGAAAAACTTCTTTATTTTTATGTGCGTTTCTTGCTGCACGTGCAGTACTTGGTTCACTCCTTGAAGCAGACATACGTGGGAAAGAGGGCGACCTTTCCTAGGGAGCAGTACTCTCTTGCAGGGAACAAGCAGGTTTTGGGCTGTCAATGGTGATCCAATCCTCCTTACCTTGAGAAAAGCTTTCTTAGTACAACGGAAGACAATGACTGGACCGTATAAGGGGTTAGGGGTGTTTGCAACTGGTGGCTTGCAACTGTCGGTGGGCATAAAACCGTGTGCTGCAGTTTGTAAGTCTTTTGGTATTTGCTGCTTTGCTAGGGGTTTGTAAATCTGACGACAACTGGTAGATATCCCCATGTGCAGGATGTCATGCAGGTTTGGTACTCTGGGTTTTTTCGTTAGGTTTCTGTCAGGGCCTTGTAAGCAATTCTCAGGTGGACGATGGCCAACATATTTATGGAAAGGGAGTCAGTGACTGGATTCAGTTTACCAGGGATGTGTTGAATGGTACAGCTGTACTCATAAATAGCAGAGAGATGTCGCCATTGATGGGCAGACTGTTGAGTGAAGGAGTATACATATGGTCCATGCAAATGATGAAGGACATGTCCTCTAAGAAGTTGTGGAGGTGAGGGACAGCCAAATACACCCCTAGTAGTTTGCAGTCGATGGTAGATTAACTAAATTCTGCTTTGAAAAATTTTCTATCGACATCACTGGCATGGCTGGAAAACAAGAGGGGTGCAATTGGCACGAGAAAGGCGAGAGCAGTAGTACTTGATGGGACTTTCTTTGCATTGGAGAAGACCGCCTCACTTTAAGTTTTTTAGCTTGCCCATGAGGGAATCGTAGAGAGAGGCAAGAGTGGTGGTAATGGCTGGTAAGTACTTGTGATAATAGTTCACTATGCCCAAGAACTCTTGCAGGGCCTTGACAGTCAAGGTATTGGGGAACTTTTGTATAGCTGTTACCTTACCAGGGAGGGGCGAATACCTTCAGGAGTGATGCTATGACCCAAGAATACCACTTTCTTGGTACCAAAGGTGCATGGATTGCAAGGCTGTTTTGTTGCATATGGTTGAAGGAGATGCGTAAGTGACATACTTAGTCCTCATTGGAAGGGGAGAAAATTAGTATGTCATCTATGAAGCATAAACAGAAGGGGAGGCCACGAAAAGGCCATCAACGAGTCATTGAAAGGTGGCCCCTGCATTATGAATGGCAAAGCAGGACTAAACGCAAGTATATGTGCTGAAGAGGGTGGTGATGGCTGATTTTGGGGATGTCTTCTGGATTTATGGGCACCTGATAATGCTCCTTCAGGAGGTTGAAAGTTGAGAATGAATACTTTATCTCTATGAAGGTAGAGGATTTTGGGGAAGGGGTAATGGTCTGGTTCTGTCTGCATGCTAAGACGCCAATAATCCCCATAAGGGCATAGGGATCCATCCTTCTTCAGGATGATGTACAAAGGTGACGACCATGTACTTGAGGTCTTTGTTAAAGGCCCATTTCTTCCTTTTCAGCAAAGTTACATCTGAATCTTGCAAATGCGGGTTGCCCCGACATCTAGCTATGGGGAAAGATACTATTCTTGCTGGGAACCATGGTCATCTGGAGTAGTTCTGGGTGGAAGGTGTTAAGATATAATGTGAGGGGATGGGTGTAGGTATCTGTAGGCACGTTGATGTTGAGAGTGAGGTTAGAGGGAGCAGTTGATAAAGGTGTGGACGAGTAGGAGCTGGTGTTGACTAAGTGTCGATGTGCAACATCAACCCGGAGGTGGAGTTGAGCAATGAAATCCACACCAATGAGAGGCAGTGTTACATCAGTAACGATGAAATCCACCGGTACTGGCGCCCCCAAATGAGTGTCAGTGTCTGGTAACCATGGATGGGGATAGCACATCAGCTAGCGGCTATCAGGCGGACACAGCAGTCTCTGAATGATGGGGTTGCGCCCTTACAAGGGAACGTGACAGAAGGGAATGATAGGCACAAGTGTCTACCTGAAAGCTCACATTAGATCCTGAATCGTGCAACAAGAAAAGACTAGTTAATGGGGCGGGACAATGGGCTTTTTACACGTGTTTTTTAACCATTAAACATTCGAAACCACATTTCTTAGCAGCAGCCATGAATTTGGAGTGATAGTAGCACAACTGAGAGAAAGGGCATAATCCAGTGTCTGTTGAGGGTATTGGTTGGGGCACGGGCATGGGCGGCATAGGTGAGGGGTTCTGGTATGTCACAAGGTGGACATCGATGTCCTATAGCAATTGCCTCGGCTTCAGTTAGTGTTGTACGGTTGTCCCCTTCGTCAGGAGTGGAGTTAATGATGACATTTTTGAGGGTGGAGAAGTGGCTGTCTATAAGGCATCGACTCTGGTCATCGAGACCTTTATTGGCTAAGTGTTGACTTAAGAATGTCGTTCACACGGGTACCAACAAGCTAAAAGTGAGCAATATTGATCGTTGCTCTAATGGCCATCAATGTTTTTTGATCTGGCGATGTCCCTTTGCTAAAAAAAACAGTCAGAGATTTCTGGGAAGGTGGAGTCAGGGCTATTAGCAAGGATGTAGTGTACTTTACTGCTTGAGTGGAACTGAACCTCAGTGTCATGAAACAAGGCAAATAAATCTTGACTTACGAAGGGTGGGACCCTGACTGTGGCGTCATAGACAGATATATCAGGGTCGCTGTGGGGCATCGTCGGAGGATACGGCAAACGATGCAGTAAGCAGGGAGGCGGGCTGAGTGTTCAAGGCACTCCGTATAGGTCACCAATGTGACAGAAGTGAAAGAGTAATTAAAAGCTCCCAAACCACTAACTTTATTCAGAGATAATATAAGTGTTTATAGGCCCCACGTAATCACATAAGGGTGACAATTGGATATTTACATGCACTGGTTTTTATGAATAAAGTTAAAATTGGATAAAAATGGCGGTTGCAGTGCTGAAGAAAACGTAGATAGGGCATAATTCTTCATGTGTATATGCTTTGCTGCACGCGTATTACATATTCTCTTATACATATTTATTACAACTCACTTTTGTCTACTTTTATACTTACTGAAATGAGGACACTCTTTACTGTATGTTTCATCTTTTTGTAATGAAAAGGGGAAAAAAATTAATAAAAGAAACTTGCGAAAGAAGATCCAGTGAAGAAAATGGAAACTATAAATGTAATCCCCCAAAAATAGAGGTCAAGTATAGAATGATAAAAGACAAAACAAAAGCTTAGGGAATCTCAAAAGAAGATTTTATGAAAAGGGGAAAAATGGAACACATAATCCCGGAATTCAGAAATATGACAGAAGAATGGAATATATATATATTGTATATATACAATGGAGAAAATACACGAAAAAGAAAGGTCATGGAACAAAAGAAAAAAAATATATATAGTTAAAGGTCTGTCTTTTTTTTTTAACTAAACGATCTTGGCTTTCGTTGGAGGTAGGCAAAAAAAAAAAAAAAAAAAAAAAGCCGTTGAATTATACAACGACGTGAATGAAAAAACAAACAAACTTACAAGATCGTAAAAAAATAGCTTTTGAAAATGAGGTGTGATCGGAAAAGAAAGGGCCGAATAATGGATGAGGATTTATGAGAAGGAAGAAAAAAGGAAAGTAAAACCGAGTTTATCAGAAATCGAAGATAAAATCGGAGACCACTTTCGTCAGTACCCAACTTCCACCCCCCCCCCCACCCCTACAGAAACGTGGGATTAAGGAGTAACCGAGAGTCTAAAGCTCCTGGGTCCCATCTTGTGGCTGAAAATCTCTTGATATGTAAATAAATGGGAAATGAAATTTTTATGAAGTGTATATGAAGGAAAGTGGTTTGTTCATCCCTTTTATAATATATCTGGCTAAAGGGGTTGTGGTAACATTATCAAAATCAACACGGGGTTTCACGTCATTGAAAGAGATAAAAGAAAATTATGAATGTGAGTTTTTATTTTTATTTTGTATTTATTAGGACTTCAGCACTTATACTATGCGTAGTTGTGCATATTGACGATTTTTGCAGGATTCCTTTTGTTGCTCTGCTGCCATAACATGAGTTTTTCTTACAATTAATATTCCGTGAAAAATGTGTTAAAAATTTTGTTATGACGCTTGTGCCATAAAAGTACAGTTTAACCTGATTTTGTTATAGTTTACACCTCTATTTTAAGAACAAAGTGTTTGGCTGCTACTTTGAGAGCTAAATAAGGAAATACACTTGTCATTTTCAGTAACCAAAACATTAGTAACAGCAATGGCAACGTAATGATTATAATAGTCTTGCAAATTACTGTAATTTTACTACAATTGCGTACGATTTTGAAGTTAAACAGTTATAATATATTTACTGATTTGATGGCCAAGAAAATCTTATAAGGGAGTTCATTGTTTCATAATAATTCATCTGTGTAATTAAAAAGAGGTATGTTTCAAGACTACTCTTAAAATGTAAATGCTCTTCAGTGATATCATATCATAATGTATGTGTCTAACAATCTTCAGTTTCCTTTCTTTCTCTACCTCTTTCCCATTTCGAATGTTTTATATTTGTCTTAGACATCCCTTTATCTAAGACATATAGCTTACTCTGTCATTCACTGTTTAAATGAAAAGGTAACCCATTGTCTGATATGATTGACAGTAGGCAGAGCAAAGACAATTGCTCAATGCCTCATTCTTGTTTTCCTGAAGTTAAATTGACTAACTTACGGTTTCGGTCCCGTGAAGTTTAAAATATCTCACTAGACCTCACCATGATGCTTATGGTGTCAAGCCAAATAGTATTTTTCCTCCGTGAAGAAGGCTGGTTACTTACGTCCCAAGTTATTTCTTACAAGTTAAAAGAGGTTCTTTTTTTTTTTTTTTTTTTTTTTTTTTTTTTTTTGAAGTTTTAGAGAGTTTGATCTAAATATCAAACTCTGGTACCGTCCTTCAATTGGCTTGAGGCTCTTTGAAGATTTTCTTAATTTTGACCCTCCTTGAAACCCTTTTTGAAATATTCCCAGTCTATACCACACACCAACTACTCCTAGGAAATTGTGGGATGATTTTCATTCCCATACATTTAATTGATTGAAAAGCTGAAGTTTAGACTCTGTTAGCCAGGTTTGCAAAAGTTGTATTCATAGTTTATATGCTATTTTCTTGTATGTTGTTCTATTGTTTATCTCAACTTGATATTGAATTTATAGGAATACTTCTTTTCCGTGCAGGGATCCTTTCCCTGTTGAGACCCTAGTTCTTGTACCATTGTAATTTTCAAACTAAAGTTGCAGATTGTCTTTCAATAGTGAATATAAAAACAATGCTAATTCATCGTAAACACAATGATAGAAGGAAGTCATACTGTATTCGGAACAATCTATATTTTTGCAAAACAATAAGAAAGTAATTGAACGTCCCGTGTATGATCATTAAGAAATAATGATGAAAATGATAATATTCATGAAATATGACATGAAAGACAATTTTAGTTCTAATTATTGCCTCTAAATTGTTTTTGTTATGAGTTGAAGAAATCATTCACTCTACTTAAATGTCAATATTAAGGACAAACACTGATTAGAATCAAATGCATTCGCATTCAACAGATGTATAATTAGTATTTTTGTATTGAGATAAATACATTTTCCGAAAATAAATATATGATTAAAATATTCAGTTCTAAACATTACTGAATTAAGTCTCTTCAATGTGATTAAGATCCACATAATTACACAGTGACATCATTCATGTAGAGACCAGCGTCTCGTGCCTGTGTTCTGACGAACCCTAATAATACAACTGTTGATAATAATATCCTCCTTAACGCTCTGCTTATCTCATGTAATTACTGCTCACGGTGATGATACACACTTCCCATTTGTCTGTGTAGAGTTTGGTTCAAGCCTCGTTAAACTCGTTGCACACCCAAACACTCACACGCACACGCACGCGCGCGTTCACACAAAATCTGGGAAATATTTTGTTATATTAAAAAGGATGATAGATAATCTATATGATTATATATGAATATACATATATATGTATATATACATACATTATATATATGTATATATATATATATATATGTGTGTGTGTGTGTAAATATATATATATATATATATATATATATATATATATATATATATACTGTATATATATATATATATATATATATATATATATACAGTATATATATATATATATATATATATATATATATACATATATACAGTATATATATATATATATATATATATATATATATATATATATATATATATATATACAGTATATATGTATATATTTGTACGCGAGCCGTTTAAATACAGCTAATTATTCAAATGAATATGCACAAACAGATACACACAGATTCAATCCTTCCCCCTTCCCTTCCCCCTTTCCTAACTACCACATGGCAGTTTGGGCAATTCGTCGGAGATTGTCGTTTTCGAATGGTTGCCACTCAGAGTGACAGGAAAGACATATATATATATATATATATATATATATATATATATATATATATATATATATATATGTATTTGTATATGTATATGTATATATATATATATATATATATATATATATATATGTATACACCAGACTCTTGCTCTTTATCATTATTATACAATAGGTAGTAGGTTTGCCAGGGCACCAGCCACCCGGCGAGATACTACCGCTAGGGAGTTGTTGGGCCCTTTGACTGGACAGACGGTGCTGCATTGGATCCCTCTCTCTGGCTTATTTTTCTTTTGCCTTCACATACACTGATTATTCTGGCCTATTCTTTTCACATTCTCCTCTGTGCTCATACACTTGACAACATTGCGATTATCAAATAACTCATCTTCGTTCAAGGGGTTAACTACTGTACTCTAGTTCTTGAGTGGCTACTTTCCTCTTGGTAAGGGTAGAAGAGAGACTTTTGCTATGGTAAGCAGCTCTTGTAGGAGGAGGACAATCCAAAATCAAACCATTGTTCTCTAGTCTTGGGTAGCGGCATAGGCTCTGTACCATGGTCTTCCATTGTGTTTGGGTAGAGTTCGTTTGCTATAGGGTACACTTAGGTACACTATTCTGTCTTAGTTCTCTTCCTCTTGTTTTTCTGAAGTTTTTATAATAGTGACTGCATGTTAATGTTGTTACTGATCTATTAATTATTCATTACTTTTCTTGTAGTTTATTCACTGGGCTATTTTTCATTGTTGGGGCCCTTAAACTTAGCCTGCTGCTTTTCCAATTAGGGTTGTAGCTTATTAATAATAATAATAATAATTATGATAATAATAATGATAATAATAATAATAATAGTAATAATAATAATAATAATAATAAGGCGTGGTAGAGGAAGGATATGAACACGCTTCCCAGGAACTGGTCCTCCAAACCTTTGGAGGATCCTAGTCTTCAGAAGCAAATTGAACGAGCTACATCTTCTCTCGGAACCTTCATGCAAATCCTGGTCTCCCCCAGGGCCAATATACCAAGTGTATGGTGCATTTTACGTATTAATAAAAGGTCTTCGCTGTGGCCCATCATTGGCCCTAAACCCTTAGCTCATCCACATTTTGTCCTGCCAAAGTATTTCGTTTCTTCCATTTGCTGGTTAAAATCTTTTTAACTAGAACTTCATAGTAGAGTTGCACCTCGGCATTGAACATCCTTCTCGACCCCTTACGCTGGGTCCAATTGCCTAAATATTATAAATTATCATTACAAAAACAAGGACCAGGTGAAGTTTAGTACTCTTCTTTTTTATTCTTAATTCAGGGATCATCATTGACTTTCTTCAAAGCATATCCTCTATAACATCGCTCTTTTGAATTCACATACTATATATCTCTTACATTAAATCACCTTAAGATTCATATTTACTGAATTCCATATCGTAGGAATACCTTTGAATTTAAATATACCATATTATATACAGCGGATACTTGAAAGTCAATGTATAATTTTGTTCATATGCTGCAACTTCGACAAATACATGATGACACATCAGCACACTATTCATATGTTGGATAGCGACGGGTCCTGGTTACTGACCAGATGTTTACGCTAAGTCTCTAGGACATTGTGCAGCAGTGTCAAGACCTGTCCCTTGTTTCCTCCCTGCATAATCAAGCATAACTTTTAAAACTAATTTTGTGTTTCCACGGGTGCATGCTTAATGTTACACAGGAAGTAACTTCCATTGTACAGATTGCATAAATTTTACTTCTCTGTACTTACAAATGCTTCCTTTTCTGTTCATCTTTTCGTGCTTTCTATTCTATTCTATTCTATAGATAGGAAGTTGGCGTGGGCGATTGAAGTAGTTCGTATTGATAGAGCTCGAAGCGGGATCCTTTGGCTGTGGAATATTTGATCCGCTTTGCAAGAGACACCTGGGCTTTGTCATACAGATCCTTAGGTTTGAACGCACATGCATTTAGCACTATAATATATGTTTGTTTTCCATGTGCCAGCGTATATAACAATTATACATGCTACTGTTATGCAGTTTTTTTTTTCTTTTTATTTAACATTCTACTTTACTCTTTTTTTTTATGTGCTATTGGTTCTTACACTGCTGTAAAATCCAGTTTCACATTTCCTATCATATTTATTACTTCTATGTTCGTTTTTTTCACATTACACTGTATTTAATACTTATGTGAGTCTTTCACATATGAAAGTACAATTATTATTAGTATACGTCACTGGCATGTGCCCCTGTAAGACTAATATGCGTAGTTTGGCACATGGTAGTGTATTTAACACTGACAATACACCCAAATTTGCATACACCAGTGTATTTATGATTCTGATATACACTAGCTTAGGGAATACAAGTATTGAACACTGATATTTAGGTGTTTTAGTGTCATTGTATTTAACTCTGGAATACACTTGCTTCACAATTCCACTGATAGTTTAGCGCATGTCAGGACTCAGGGTGCATTTGACACTGAACATGGCCCCATCATATATCGCTCGCTTGCGACAACAACGTCATAACTCAAATCAAATGTATTTTTGAGTTATCCATATAGACATATTCATCTTCAAATGCTGATTTTTTTGGCAAAAGTTTCATAATTGTATCTAAAAAAATTGATCGCTAGAGGCGCTAAATGTCCTGACGACATAACATAATATGAGTGTTTTAATTGATTAAAATGGCTCTCCTGAAAAATAGCTATTTTTAAGTTATGACGACGTTGTCGCAAACGAGGGATATGTCATTTTATCTAACACTATAATATGCGCCAGTTTCATACGTTGCAATGTGTTTTAAATTCTAATGGACGTTAAATTTTTGTATGCTAGCGTATTTAACAATAATATACTCCTATTTCACTTACACCAGTGTTTTTACCATTCTAATATACTCTGGTTTCGCAATAGCAGTGTATTTAACATTTAAATATACTCCGGTTTCGCTCATGCAGTGTATTTAACACTTAAATCGCCAGTTTCACATATATCAATATATTAAATTTTAACAATAATTTATGCCAGTTTATTTATTATTCTGATGTTCTTACTTCATATATAATAAGCTAATTTAATTAACACTAGTCTAATCTACCTGTTTCACATATGCCAGAGTACTTATATTTGCAATATAAGCCAGTTTCCCATATGCCAACGATGATGTGCGCATATTTTTCATTTTTGCCAAATGATGAATTCTTCTATTACACCCTTTCGTCACCTCGGTAAATTATATTCCATTTGATTTTGATTTTACCAAAATTTCTTCATTGAATATGTTCATCTAATAAAAAATGTTGATTATCCCCTTATATTTCATCTAATGAGATTCCATGATTCTTTAATTTTTGCGAAATTTTATTCCTTTTTCATAGAGCGCTGAAGAAAGTTTCATCTTTTCAATTATGATATTCTAAAATTAGGATGACTAATTAGATACGACGAAAAGATATTAAGGAGCTTCTGAATATGAGGACGTATGGTAAAATCAAATTTTGAATGACGTCTGGTTAGTTGGTTGGTCATTAACTTAATTCCTTATTAGATTTAATTTAATTGGAACGATACTTTCGACCAATGTCTGTTTCCTCGTAATTTCAGAAGAGTTTGGAAACACCACATTCTTGTTTACTTGCTGTAATTAGTTACTTGTTATACTCTTCAGTTAGTATCGTCCGAATAAAATCGATTGTATGTTTTGCTATGATTAGAATTAGCAAAAGGAACCGGGCAGGACAGTGATAATAATTGCATAAAATCAGTAGCTTAAAAGTTGCAATGGAGTATAAGAATGATTTTTTTTTTGTGGCTCAATAAAGAAATTTAAAAATATATCAGAACATCTCGCACGTGCAAAGTTCAACTCAAGTCCCTCGAGGGATAGCCGGGGAAAATCTAAGGATGGTAAGGGAAACGTTCAACAAATTCTTATTAACTGGTTGTGGGGATGTAAACGAAAAGACTGCTAAACTTTTTACATATTTTACTGAAATTGTTATGGAAGCTTGTGATGTCACAAATCATGGTCTTTTGTCTCCCTGGGGAAGAAAATAATGTTTTTAAAGACTAAATCTGCGAACTGAACCAAGCCAAATGACGAGGAGAAAAACTTTAATTTAGTTGACCGACCTTTGACATTTGACCGCTTTTGATAAAAGATTGGTTCAGTGCACTGGTTTGGCACTGGCTGGATGTGGTAATAAGGATGCCTGTTGAATTTTATTTTAAAGGACGCAACCTGTTTGAAGGTTAAAATGTCGATCCTGAATGACTGCCGCAAGGGACAGTAGCAATGCCCTAGAGACTGACCATATATACATACGATCAGTGCCCAATGCCCATCTCCGCCCAAGCTAGGACCAAGGAGGGCGAGGCAATGACTCCTGATGACTCAGCAGGTAGATCTATAGGCTCCCCCAGACCCCCTATCCTTAGCTCACAAGGATGGTACGGTTGCAGACAAGAAACTATTGAGCCTGAGCCGGTCTCGAACCCCAGTCCAGCAGATCTTGGGGCAGGGACGGTTTCAAAAGTAACAGGAAAAGATAATAGTTGACAGTAATAGATCTTTCATTTCCTTTTTGGCTGAAAAGTCATATTATTTCCCTTTGTTCGTTTATTGGTCCTCTACTAAGGAAGTTTCGAAGGTTGGCTAAGACAGTAGTTTTTTTCCCTTCCGAGTATCTGTCTATCCGCCTGTCAATCATTCTATTGGCCAGTCTGTCCGTTAGTGACTGTCACACTTCCCTCGTCATTGTATCTTCTTTAATAGGGCTGCAGGAAATTCAGTCATAATTGGTTTTATTGTTTTTCTTCAAAATGGGCAAGATAAGGCCTTTGGCATATCCATTCCTTTGGCGTCTGAATAAAGAGAGAGAAAAAAGGCATTTCAAGGAAGTTGTCACCTAGATATTGATAGATATGGATTGCATGTCTTATATCTATTAATAATTCATTTTATCATGAAAAATAGCAAAACAGTAACAACGAAATAAAATAATTGTCAGCAAACAAAACAATAACTATATTTTAGATTAAAGATGATATTTACTATGTTTTACGATTCATAAAATACTCTTCGTTCACCCATTAATAGTGATTCAGAGATTCGTCGTATTTTAATACAGGCCCGTGTTTTTATACGTCTCTGTGATTAAAATATTGAGATGAAGACAGGATGGGAGACTTCCGAAGGTCGAATAAGGTAATCTGGCACACAGCCTCTGATAATAAGCTATTCGATCCTCCTAGAATTCCTTATCTTTTCAGAAGCTCGTAGCGCTGTAAGAAATTAGTGTTCGTCACCGGTGTCAAGATTTATGTCTTCACAAAAACATCCTTAACCTAACGATGGCTGAAAAGAGTGTCTCCTCCAATGCAGTAACACGTTCTTTTAAATTTCAGGGACCCATACACTAGAAAGTATACAGAATAGGTACTCCCAGTACATGATGAAAGGGAAGCAAGTAATGAAGAAATGAACAGTAATTTAACAATATTTTTATTGTAATCGGCACAAGAGATAGGTGGAATAGTTCCTAAACAAAATCGAGATTATTATTATCATTATTATTATTATTATCATTATTATTACTACTACTGCTACTACTACTACTACTACTACTATTATTATTATTATTATTATTATTATTATTAATATTATTTCTCCCGACTGAATAGGCCGGACTATTTAAATGTTTAAAGGCCGCTCATGAATGGCGGAGACAAGGGACAGTGACATTGCCTTATCAAGAAGGACAACGCCATACAAACTGACCATATATACATATGATCAGTGCCCAATCCCCCTCCCCACCCAAGCTAGGACCAAGGAGGGCGAGGCAATGACTCCTGCTGACTCAGCAGATAGATCTATAGACTCCCCCAAACCCCCCATCCTTAGCTCACAAGGATGGGGAGGTTGAAACGACCAAAGAAACTAACGAGTTTAAGTGGGACTTGAACCCAAGTCTGGCGATCGCCAGTCAGGGACGTTACCACATCGGCCACCGCAACCCTAACGCAATAACCTATTGTGTGATACGTAAAGCTGGCTTTCTTTCTACAAATATAGAGAATTAACCAGTAACTCTTGCTCTAGAATACAACGATATCTTTTCATTTGCAATTAATTGCACTGTTTTGATCTTAATATTAACATTTAATCTATAAGAATAAACCTTTCTCACAGGCCCTATAACATGAAATACATAATATTTTTATTGGAAGGGGATGATTTCCATAAAGATAAATGGTAGGAATATAGACCCGTTTGAGTGGGTTGGGGATGTTGCTGAAATTGGCCTTGAGCCATTATGGGGCCCTTATTCCAAAAGTGGACCATAAATATAGCGAGGCGTTAAAAGCAATTATGGGATTGGTGTGGACTTTCGAACTCTGTCCTTTGAAGTTAGATGGACAGAGAGTTAAAATTTCTTCTGGCGCTGGGATGGCTGTCTCTAATTTTTTTTTTTTGGCGCTGAAATGACCAGGCGCTGAACTGGCAGCGCTGAGCTGGCGGCGCTGAATAGTACCTAACCCACTTGGGACAATGGGAAACACGGATTGCTTTCGATGAAAAACCTTCGCCAGTTTGTATAATAACGTACAAAAGTACTGTTTAAAACGGGAGAGGCTATTCAGGTCTCTTATCGTTTCATGATATGCATTATTGAATAGCTATTAGATAAACGAAAATGTTTAGAGTGGACTTAAAACACAACGCTGTGGGGGTTTATGAGTGTATTTAGTATGATTGCGTTTCTTTTATGGCGCTGCAGTGTATTTTCATTGTTTGTTTAATATGAAAAGGTTTTGTAAGGTTAGTGGCATTGAAGTATATGTTTTCGTTGGGTGAACAATGAAAGACTAAAGAAATAAAGAAAGAAAACAGTGGTATTAGTGTCAATTTAGATACATTCATGTTTCATGGTACCCAGAAAGCGGTTTGCATCTTAGAGAGAGAGAGAGAGAGAGAGAGAGAGAGAGAGAGAGAGAGAGAGAGAGAGAGAGAGAGAGAGAGGGTGGTAGGTGGGGGTTATAGCATTACTAACAAGCAAGTTGCTTCAAAGTTCACCTGAAACGTGATGACATATTAATAATATGTTTGTTTTACCAAATAATTCTTTTATGAACAAACGAAAATGAAAACTTCAAGATGTTTTAGTGTATATTGATGTATAACATATTTTCCTAATTAATAGGATTTTTATGTTATCAGTTCATCATTTCTTTGGGACATGCTAATTGGATTACTTTATCTGTTGGCATATCTCAATTAAACATGATTGTGATAATTGCTGCAAATGCTACCTAGGACTATTAATTAAATTCTAATAGTTATATTAGAAATTTCTTATAATTTGCAATCTGAACTTAAGCGTATTTCCATAACCAGTCTTGGAAATCTCTTATATAACATATATATATATATATATATATATATATATATATATATATATATATATACATACATATATGCACACACACACACACACATATATATATATATATATATATATATATATATATATATATATATATATATATGTGTGTGTGTGTTTATGTGTGTGTGTTTATGTATATATATATATATATATATATATATATATATATATATATATATAAATATGTCTTACCGGTCACGCTCAACGGCATTGCCAGACGTATAACTACTGGGTCTCTCCCCGTTCTTCAAGTAGAGGAGAGGGAGTGGTCATACCCTGGCGGGGGGGATACCCCGAGAGGTAGCCCTACACTCTGAAACCACAATCTCCTTCATATTGCTGAAACTGCCTTGTTGTAATTATGAAAGGGGGCGGTGGGTAAGAAGGGTTGAACCTGTTTGCGTGTACCCATGTGTGCATATCTATCTAAATATTAAGCAGTAATTTTTGACGGGTCGTGCACACTAGTGTAACATTACCTGTCAAAGAATGTAATTTTATTTATGAATTACATAACAGGTTCATATGAGAGAAAAATATTTGCAAAATTACAGTTAGAATATAGTTTAAAGTAATCCTCTGTTATCATATAATTCTGTATTACTTTTGAAGAGGATTTATTGACCGGTATAGCGAATGACCTCGATTTCACCTTCACGGCTGACCTTTATATCTGCCTTTTCTCGCGTTGGTTTTATGTCATATTTTCGATACGAAATTACATTTCAAAGACGATATTATGCAATATAAATGAAAGAATTCGTCTCCTTTTTTTTTTTCTCGCGTTGGTTTTATGTCATATTTTCGATACGAAATTACATTTCAAAGACGATATTATGCAATATAAATGAAAGAATTCGTCTCCTTTTTTTTTTCTCGCGTTGGTTTTATGTCATATTTTCGATACGAAATTACATTTCAAAGACGATATTATGCAATATAAATGAAAGAATTCGTCTCCTTTTTTTTTTTTCTCGCGTTGGTTTTATGTCATATTTTCGATACGAAATTACATTTCAAAGACGATATTATGCAATATAAATGAAAGAATTCGTCTCCTTTTTTTTTTCTCGCGTTGGTTTTATGTCATATTTTCGATACGAAATTATATTTTTAAGACGATACTATAAAATATAAATGAAAGAATTCATCTTTTTTTTTTCTCGCGTTGGTTTCATTTTATATTTTCATATTTTCGATACGAAATTACACTTCAAAGATGATATTATGCAATATAGATGAAAGAATTCGTCTCCTTTTTTTGTCTTCAAGATTCTCAGAAGATTGATTGAAATAAGTTTTCTGGGACATTAAGAAACAAACTCTCCATCATAAAACTACTCTTGCTTGAGGGTACACTCGGGCACACTATTCTATCTTATTTCTCTTCCTTTTGTTACTTTGAAATTTTTATAGTTTATATAGGAAATATTTAATTAATGTAGTTAATGTTCTTAGAATGTTTTATTTTTCCTTGTTTACTTTCCTCACTGGGCTATTTTCCCTGTTGGAGTCCCTGGGCTTATAGCATCCTGCTTTTCTAACTAGGGTTGTAGCTTAGTAAGTAAGTAAGTAAGTAAGTAAGTAAGTAAGTAAGTAAGTAAGTAAGTAAGTAAGAATAATAATAATAATAATAATAATAATAATAATAATAATAATAATAATTTTAAACATAGCTTGTAGTTTATTTCCTTATTTCCTTTCCTCACTGGGCGATTTTCCCTGTTGGAGCCCTTGTGCTAATAGCACCCTTCTTTTCCAAGTAATAATAATAATAATAATAATAATAATAATAATAATAATAATAATAATAATAATAATAATAATTCATTTCTGTTCTCTTTGGAAGATCTTGATCTCAGCTGCACTTTCTGACATTTATTCTCGTCTTCTTTTCTCAAATGCATATTTCATCTCCTATAAAAGCTAATGTTAAAGTGGGTGGAAATACAAGCTTTACCTCAATTCTCATTGTTACCGCATTTTCTGTATTTGCAGAAGCTTGTATTTTCTTAATGATATTTTCAAATGTGAATATTTTTAGGTATGTTGGAATTTTTAGATTAATAAGAATTTCAGATTACCGCAATCAAGTTGACGTGAATAAATTATTTCTGACTTTTTCCTATACATCTTTTAAAGAGGATTTCTAATGCCGTGACTTTTCTCTTGTTTACTTTCCTATTCCCTTAGATATCCTATGATATCTCTCATTATTTAAAGTAAATTTTATTAAATGATTTTTCTTATCCATAAATTCAATCTTTATGAATTAGAGAGGGCAAATAGTTTTTCGAATTTATGAATAAATTGTTATTCCCAAAATGCTGATGACAAATCAAGAAGTATATCATTATAGACGTATTATCGACCTTAAGGAATATAGAATAACACCAACTTAAAGGAATAGAATATAATTCACAATCAATTTGAAACTACATTATTTTCACTGTGGATGATAAAGAATTGATCACATTGAAGAGGAAACTAAATGTTCCGAAATTATTAATGAATTCTATTCTGTTATTCAACGATCATATTGTTTTTGGAACTCTTGAACGCCACCGTTCTCAGAATTCAGTGTTTAAATAATCGTAATCTATTTATAGTTCATGTCTCTATATTTTACATTTCCATGTTCGTTATTAAATTCAAAATTAATATTCTGTGCTCCTTTACAAAAATGATTGAAAGCTAAGCCCTTGCTACTGAAATTCAAATATCGAAATGTCAATTCAGTATCGTTTATTTTCTGAAGTGGATTAAGGTTTAGATTGCTGTTCTAGAATAGAAAGATGGTAATTCAATTTCAAACGTGCGTGAGTTATCTTCAAAATAGAATGTATATATCTATGTGTATATATATATATATATATACATATATATATATATATATATATATATATATATATATATATATACTGTATATATATATGCATATATAACACATATACTGTAAATATATTTCTATATAAATATATATATATATATATATATATATATACATATATATATACATATATATATATATATATATATATATATATATATATATACTATATATATGTATATATAACACATATATACTGTATATATATATATATATATATATATATATATATATATATATATATATATACTGTATATATGTATATATATACATATATATATATATATATATAAGTATATATATGTATATATATATATATATATATATATATATATATATATGTATACTTCAAAATATACTGTAAATAGTTTTGAGGTTTAAATGTTTATAGGCCTCTCATAAATGGCAGAGGCAAGGGACAGTGGCATTGCCCTAGCTAGCAGGACAATACCTTAGAGATTGACCATATATACAATCCCCCTCTCCCCCCAATCTTAGGACCAAAGAGGGCCAGGCAATGGCTTCTGATGATTTAACAGGTGGACCTATAGGCTTCTCCAAAACCCCCATCCTTATCTCAAACGGATGGTGAGATTGCAGACACTACAAGAAACTATCGAGCTTGAGCGAAACTTGAACCCCAGCCTAGTGATCACCAGGCAGGGACGTTTCCAATAGGCCACCATAATAAAAATAATATCCAATATAATTGAAGATTTGTGACCACTTAATTTCAGTTGAACAAATATTTATTATGTTAGGAAATCACTAATACTCATATTTTCAGTATTTCAGTTATGGTGATCCATATTCTTTTTTTTTTTTTCATTTATAATGAAAGTGTTTTTACTAATCTCATGTCTAAAATTATATGCGCACACACTTAAACTGTCATAGATGAGATTCTATAGATTTCTCTTGCCATTTTGACAGTAGGATCAGGCTGTCATTTTTTAAACCAACATATAATTTTGATAGTAGTCTTGAGAACCAAATTTTGTACTCTTTAAATTGAGGTAGGAAATTATCCTTTTATGTTTTACATTTAAATTTGCGACCTCTCTCTCTCTCTCTCTCTCTCTCTCTCTCTCTCTCTCTCTCTCTCTCTCTCTCTCTCTCTCTCTCTCTATCTCTCCGGTCAAGGATAATGTGAGCGGGATCCTTAAAATGCATTACGTACCTGTTTACCTTAAGAATGAATAGGTGCTAAGAGTCTATCTCGGTTGGAATGAGAGAGAGAGAGAGAGAGAGAGAGAGAGAGAGAGAGAGAGAGAGAGAGAGAGACGTGTAATCTTTACTTCCATCAGAACAGAAGAACAGAAGGGCTGGAGCTAGATAATCCTGAATACTTTTAGGGATAAAATCATTCAATCAATCTCTCTCTCTCTCTCTCTCTCTCTCTCTCTCTCTCTCTCTCTCTCTCTCTCTCTCTCTCTCTCTCTCTCAGCAATAAATTGTTTTCATCTCATATCACAAGGCACAATGGAATAAAACGCATGAATTATTAAGGAATGTCGTTTGTTGTATATATTTTCCGTTCCAGTTGATATATATTGCTTTCTTTCGGATATATTTTAGTTTTGAACATTTCAGGAAAATATCAACAAGAATAATCGTAAAATTTTAGAGTTTCTGTAAAATTATCACCATGTAAAGATTATCTATTTTAGGAATTTCTTTCAACCTTTTCTTTGGTTACTGTTTTTAGAATGATATATTGTTAATTTATTCTCATCATTTATTTATTTCCTTATTTCCTTTCCTCACTGGGTTATTTTTCCTTGTTGGAGCCCTTGGGCTTATAGCATCTTGCTTTTCCAACTAGGGTTGTAGCTTGGCTAGTAATAATAATAATAATAATAATAATAATAATAATAATAATAATAATAATGATAATAATAGTTTCTTTATTCATTGACTTTTCGTTACCCTTCGACACACAAGCCTCTTCAATTTCAGTGTTTTTTATACTCTTTTTTTTTTTTTTTTCTTTTACTATTTTTGATAATAGAATAAAAGTATTTTTGCTTTTCCCTGATGGCTTTTTGACTTGAATGTTTGGCCTACTATTCACCTCTATTTAGGATAATATTATTAGAATTTTTAGATTTTTTCTTACATTTTTATTAGATTAAGGAACAAGAAATTTTAGGAATATGACTAATTGGTTATTAAAATATAGTGTCACAACTTCCATTGTCACGTAATCTGATTCTATTTCATTTTTTATCAAAAGATCCAGTCTTTATGAAGTGAAAAAAAAAATTATTACTTTTTTAAATTATACCAGTTAAGACGCAGAAATTGACGCAAAGAAATAATGCCGTACATAATTAAAACCATCAAACCCTGATACACATTATCACACATATGTACGATTAGTTAAAATCTTCATTAATTTTCTTTACGGATGTCGTGTCCATCAACTAACGGATCACTCCAAAATCAAACCATTGTTCTCTAGTCTTGGGTAGTGCCATAGCCTCTGTACCATGGTCTTCCACTATCTTGGGTTAGAGTTCTCTTGCTTGAGGGTACACTTGGGCACACTATTCTATCTAATTTCTCTTCCTTATGTTTTGTTAAAGTTTTTATAGTTTATATAGGAGATATTTATTTTAATATTCTTAGAATATTTATTTTATCCTTGTTTCCTTTCCTCACTGGGCTATTTTCTCTGTTGGAGCCCCTGGGCTTATAGCATTCTGCTTTTCCAACTAGGGTTGTAGCTTAGCAATTAATAATAATAATAATAATAATAATAATAATAATAATAATAATAATAATAATAAAAACATTCGCGGTTCTTCAAATAACAGATCAGAAAAGGCGTATCGAAACACGGAATAGTATTTACATTCACAGACAATACTAGAAGTCTTCATTCAAGCTTTATATGGAGTGATGGAACACATTTAGCATTTCGGATTTGTAATATTTTCAACGGTTGTCTTACCAAAGTGTTATACCGTATCAATAATGTTGATAGATAGTAAGTTTTTGTTGGACAAGAGCTTGCTGTCTGTTATGTAAAGTTTTATAGATTATGCTATACCCATCATTTATAGTTAGAGCGATATTATATTCCCGTGCATTTTAAAAACAAACATTTGCTTATAAATAAAGAAAATATAATTTTTAAAAAATACAAAGTCACTAATTCAAGTTCCCCGTAAAATCCCCCAACCTATGAAAGAAATTGGAAATGGAAATAGAAATTAAATTTATATGACTAAAAATATAGATAAATCCTCTTCTATGAAAAAATACAATGAATAAAATTTGGGAACATACTTGAGCATTTTATAAGGATGAATAACTTCTGGAACATTCATCCATACTCATTGAAGAGAGAAAAAAAAACCTTTCGACGCATCTAAGGTCATAAATTGCCGATGTATTTGCAAGAAGGACAGACACCCAGGAGAGAGTCAGACCGTTGCCAATCTGGTTTATTGGTCTCTTCTCACCAACTGAGACAGAAAGGAGAGAATTCATCAAGTTTGGGAGTGTTCTGGGAGCGTTTATTGCGTCATTTTTCTCTTTGCTTTATTTAGGTCATTGTTATTAAGATACGGTTACATTTACACACACACACACGTGTAAATACATATGTATATATATATATATATATATATATATATATATTATAATGTATATATATGTATATATATACATATATATATACACATACATACATATATATATATATATATATATATATTATAATGTATATATATGTATATATACATATATATATACACATACCTTCATACATATATATATATATATATATATATATATATATATATATATATTATAAATATATATACATACATACATAAATACATACTTATATGCATATATATATATATATATATATATATATATATATATATATATATATATATATATATATATATGCATAGATGTGAATATACAGTATACAATATGAGCGTATTATAGTTTTGTTATGTACACATGTGACTCTTAAATTCACATATTGAGGCACAAACAGTTTATGGTAACGAATTCACCCTACTTTGGGAATAAATAACAAAATAGAAGTACTTTTTTTATAATCGGGATCAGGTGGTGAACCCACTGTTCCATATTTGATTAGATTTGGAGGCATACTGTATGCTCGAATCCAGGCCTAGTTTGATGCGTTTGGTGTAAGATGAATTTCCCTTTGTGTATATATTTCCGAGGTCAAGTTAATTTAGTATTGAAAACACTTTATATTCATATTTCGATTTACTGTCCATATATATATATATATATATATATATATATATATATATATATATATATATATATATATATATATATATATACATATATATATGTATATATATATACATATATATATATATGTATATATATATATATATATATATATATATATATATACTGTATATGTAAACATATATATGTACACAGGTAGAACCTTAAAACGGAATATTTTTAAAACTTATGTAGTATATAATTAAGAGGAATATACTATGCCAGCCTACCTTAACATATATATATATATATATATATATATATATATATATATATATATATATATATATATATATATATATATATAATATATGTTTATATATATGTATGTATATATATGTGTGTGTTAGGGTAGGCTGGCATAGTATATTCATTACTCTTACCTATATACAAATAAAGTTATAAAAATATCCTGTTTTAAGATTCTATGGAAATGTACTCATATTATCTATGCAGTTTGTGAGTGGACCATTGATATTGACCATCTCCCCAATCCAAAATATCTTCGAACTGCTGGTAGTATTTGAGGCTTTTAAAAGTTGGAAGTATTTTTAGGTTTAGGGTTTAAAGGTCAGTCATGAATGGCAGAGGCAAGGGACAGTGACAATGCTGTAAACTCGTAAAGGCTATGTTTATTGTCTATGTCTGACGGTTTATCAAGTATCCCTGCTTTCGCTATCAAGCGTTCAGACGGGATTTCCAAATCACTTTTATTATAGTTAAAAATTTAAAAGTCTATGTAATATAAAGAGGGTTAATTGCATTCGTCTCAGTGTTATAGCTGAGTGAGAATAAATGGGTTTTCATTAGCTTTTTGAACTGGAAGATATTTTTAGCACACTAAACTGATGCCGGAAGTTGATTATATAATCTAGGAGCGCAGTGCTTAAAAGTTCTCGTACCAAGAATGGTCGCTGCACGTGGCTCATCAAGTCTGAAATCATCACGGGAAAGGCGTGTATGAACACCAGGCCCTATATTCATACGATAAGCACCCAAGACCCCTCTTCACCCAAGCTAGGACCAGGGAGGGCTAGGTAATGGTTACTGATGACTCAGCAGGTAAACCTATAGGCTCCCCCAAACAACCCATCCTTAGCTCATAAGGATAGCAAGGTTGCAGATACTACAAGAAACTATCGAGCTTGAGCAGGTCTCGAACACCATTCCATCAGATCATCATGCGGGGACATGATGGTAGTATCATTTACCTATTAACACTGTTACTATTTCATTAACAAGAAAATTTAGAGGTACAAATTTTTAAGATGTTTTTTCTTTAGTCTATTCTTTTTTTTTCTTTTGTCCAGATATCAATACATCAGAGGAATTCAGCTGATTGTAATTCAGTAATTAATAAAGGATTAGGGTCTGGCCTTACGCTATTTATCTACCCAAATAAATAGTATATGTTTAGTTTGGGAACGAACCGTGTTCCATAAAGCTAACTACCTTCATTCTTCTTTCACTCATCTTCCCTATCACCTTCAGAAGAAAAATAAGCTGTTCCTATAGCATTGAACCCATTAGTAACTGCACTTGCCTGGTGGAAGTAATATGCTTCAGTGAACTCTATCAAACCTAAGCAGGATTTGATAGTTATGTGACGTATCCTAATAAACTATATACACTACACTGTTTAAAAAAATATTTAATTTTAATCGGAAATTTCCTGTAAAAATATACTGTTCTCAACTGCATTTCAGCAAAATACAGGTGACCGTCGTAATTTTACCATACTTTGTTATTCTCTTTTACGGGTTGGTGACCATAATATTACTTCTTTACGTCAATATATCCGTTTTGAAAACGGCAAACGCCTGGCAACATTTATTTTAGAATTTTTTAGTTTTTCATGGCAAATTTTTTTAACAGTGTAGCATACATTAACCGATACGACTTTTTCCTTTATGTGGTTGTGAATCTCATCTCAAATAAAGAAGAAGAAAAAAGTACGATTTAATTACAAATATGTATTGGGTCTTTATCTTACATTATCAGCGTTTGGTTATTAATTAAATGAGTTTGCATCTCCCTCTCGTGGCTCCACACATCCTTTAGACTTTTAGAGGTTTTTTCCTTTTTATATTTGTTGCATCTCATCATCGCATGGTCCATATGCAATATAACTCCTTTCATTCCTCTGCTATGTTCTTTCATGCGTCCAGTGCACAAAATAATCTCTTCATTGTATTGTTTTTTAGTGTTTTTTCCAATCTATTTTTATAATAGAAAGCTCTTAATTGCATTGCATCTATCTCCCACTATTTTCTTCTTTTCCTTTGTATCATATCCTTTTATTTACCTTTTTTATATTTGTTTTATTCATTTGTTTATTATTTAACTTTCATTAACAAGGCGGAGCTCAGCTGATGACCATACGAGATTATTCGGTCGATGTCAACGTCTTTGAAAAATGGAAGAGTCAACATTTTACGAGGGGTGAAATGAAAGAACGTTTTAATAGAACTCCTTCAGCTATTTAGATTAACGGCGTTTTTTCACATTCCCATTGAACAATAACAATCATTTGGTCTTCCTTCCATGTTTGCAACCAAGATAATTGCATTTTCTCTCTATATTAAGTTTGTGACTATTATATATTTGCGACAACTGCTTTATATACTGCTTTATAATGTCTCTCGCATTTCCAAAACTTATTTACATCCTGCCTGATCTATGATAAATGTATTGCACCCTTTTATGGTTTTGTTCTTTAGAGTTTAGGAGAATTCAAAGAGTTATATGGTTATACTTGTGAAGGACAGAGAATAGATTATGAAAAACATTATTTAATGTTGTCTTAATATGGTAATTAACATTATTAGGAATGCAAATATGTAAAGGCTGGTAGAAATCATTATGTCCGGTTTATAATGCAGCGTAGGAAGATATAAATATACTGTGACTATTATATATTTGCCACAACTGCTGTATATACGGCGAGAATAATTGGATATAAGAAATACTGACCTAGTTTGTTATATGAACTGGAATTAGTATCTGATTTTCGTTTCGTTTTGCATTCATTTTCAGTGGATGGAAAGTGGGCAATTATATATCAGTTTTGATTCAGGCGTTGATTAAAAATGTAGTCTATTAATAATTTTTATATACTACGTGTATTAAAAATTCAGTAATATATACAAATACATCAGTAAATATAGAAGAGAAAATATTACATAAAACCGAACGAGAAACTAAGACTTTGATAGAAAAAAAATTGAACAATAAATGTAACTTGATAAATAGTTGCGAAAATGAATTTTACAGTGAAATATTCCTCATGCATTTGCAGGTGTTAAATCAACGCTGCTTGGGATTTATATAAAAACATTACATATGTTTTTCCCCTGCTGTTCGTCAAGAGAGATTTATTCTATTTATTTATTCTGGCGTGTCAACATGACCCAAGTGGTTGGATATTGATGTTAGGTGGGGTGGCAGGTTTTAGTGAAACGTCAGCATTTATGGAAAATATATTTGTCAACCATAGTTGCTAGGAATAATGTACATAGAAGATAGCGAGCATTTATACGCATACATACATGCAAATACATATGCATATGTATGTATACATATGTGTAAAGAGGTATGTATGCATGTGAGTAATGTTAAGAAAGTGCTGTTAGATAAATTGTAAATATTACTTCTGTTGAAAGTAGCAAGTTGGTAAAAGACGATTGTGTTAAAAGATACATAATTGATATATATATATATATATATATATATATATATATATATATATATATATATATATATATATCTACTTATATACATATATATTTATAAATTATATATATGTATACATACAAATACATATATATATATGTATATATATATATATATATATATATATATATATATATATATATGTATGTATATATATGCATGCATACATACATTATATATGCTTATGGACAATTACATACACACGCACACTCACACACACACACACATATATATATATATAAATATATATATATATGTGTGTGTGTATATATATATATATATATGCATATGGATAATTACACACATTTTATGTATATATACTGTATATATATACATATATATATATATATATATATATATATATATATATATATATATATATATATATATATAATACTGTATGTGGGCGAGTGTAATGCTACTGTTTTTATCAGAATAACTCAATGGCGGTTGAACAGAATTTCATGAAATTTATAGACTTGTGTGCGTTTCCCAAGATGATAAGCTTTTATAAAACATTGCCCTATAGCATAGGATTTATAAACATGGAATTATATCACACGTGATCCTGCATATCATAAAAGAATAATGTATTATGATCAATATAAAAACATCTTTGAATTTACATATATATAGTATTCAAAACTGTTCTCTAGATATTTGTTAGTTTCGGGATTTTAAATAGTTATGCTGTTGGGGGTGAGGAAGTGTTTCAAAATGTTTCTACAGTGAGTATCTGGGAACCTGGAAGATGGGGCAATGAAGGCTTTTGGGAATAAAAGGGAAAAGGGGCATAAGATTTGTGTGATTATTTGAAGAATAGTAGAATGAGATGGAAGGTGAGTCACCAGCTTTGAACTCTCTCTCTCTCTCTCTCTCTTTCTCTCTCTCTCTCTCTCTCTCTCTCTCTCTCTCTCTCTCTCTCTCTCTCTCTCTCTCTCTCTCTCTGTCGTCTTGGCCTTCATCTCATCATCATCCTCACCCTGTGCCAGTCCAGCACAGTAACTCTTTCTGCATCATGTTATTAGCTTCTGCTACCACTTAGGGGCTGCCAATGCAAGAGCCTGTGATCCGCCTTGATCCGAGCCAATCTAATGTACACCATCACCACCACCACTAGAAAGGGGAAGCTATGGTGATGGTAGTAGAATGTGTATGAAAGTTGGGGCTATGGGAGCCTATTGGAAACAACCTAGCCTGGGAATCTGTTGGTTGGAGGTTCAAGACTACTTAAGCTCCATAGTTTCTAGTATTGTCTACAACCTCACCAACCTTGTGATCTAAGGATGGGGGTTGGGGTTAGAGAAGCCCATAAGACCTACAGTATAGGTGTACCTGGTGAGTCATCAGCAGCCATTGCCTGACCCTTCGAGTTTCTAGTTTGATGGAGAGGAGGCTTGGGAATTGATCATATGCATATATGGTCAGCCTCATGATATTGCCCTGCCTCTATGCATTATCCTGTCCCTTGCCTCTGCCATTCAAGAGCGACCTTTATACCTTTAAGGGGAAATTAGAGCATTTATAGTAACTAAGGTTATCATGTACGAATGAATTGTTCTCTGGATGTTGAATGCAAACCGTAGATAATACGACCAAAGCGTAGAAAGGAAATATGTGCTTAGTTCATGTGACATTAGAAACTTTGGAATGGTCTGAAAGGATTTATGGACAGGAAGCCATTAAAATCTTTAGTAAGTAAAAAGATGGAACAGAGTTTTGGGCTGATACAATCATGCTAGTCGTCTATATTTTGATCTTTTAAATCAATACCTCTCAATTCATCATCTCCTACTTCAAGCTTCATAGTCCTAAGCCATGTAGGTCTGGGTCTTCCAACTCGAGTGCCTTGCAGAGCCCTGTTAAAAGTTTGGTGAACGAATTTCTCTTGGGGAGTGCGATGAGCGTGCCCAAACCATCTCCATCTACCCCTCGCCATGATCTCATCCACCTATGGCACTTAAGTAATCTCTCTCATAGTTTTATTTTTAATACTGTCCTGCCATTTAGCTCCCAATATTATTCTGAGGACTTATATATAATATTATATATATATATATATATATATATATATATATATATATATATATATATATATATATATATGTATGTATGTATGTATATATTTATATATATACATATACAAATCTATCTATCTATATATCTATATATATAAATATATATATATATATATATATATATATATATATATATATATATATATATATATATATATATATATATATATATATATATAAACACAGTACATGGGCGAGTTTGTGCATGCATAGACCGTTTATTTCAGTGTTTCTTTCTCCTCTTGTCACATCTATCGCTCTGCCATACTCCCTTTGTAAAAGCCGGGGCAACTAACTATAAATCTATTCCCTCCTTAATGAAACGTTGATATATGCTTATCTGAACAATTTCGCCCCTAGAGAGCATTCGTTGCTCGACGCAATGAAGTTATTTACAGATTCCGTTTGTGTGATGCATCCATGCGTAAAATGGAGAGGGCAGATACATTCTAAGACCAGCATTCTCGACGAAAGGCATTGTGGGAGCGGAAGTGATGAGGGTGGTGGGGTGGGGGTGGGGGGTTGTTAGGGTAGGGGGAAGGGGCTCAGGGGAGGGGGAAAGGGGAAGGGGTTGGGCGCCTGACGTTGGCAAACAGCCATAAATTTCATTCAAACAAAGAGTTCATACATCCCGTGGGAAATATGGCAGGCTTGCTTTTCTCTATCATATCGTTGTTTGTATATATATATATATATATATATATATATATATATATATATATATATATATATATATATATATATATATATATATATATATAAATGTTTATATATATATATATATATATATATATATATATATATATATATATATATATATATATACACACACACACACAAAACCGGCGACTGTTCGCATAAAATTGCTGTAGTACATATGCCATGAGTTATAGGAGTGTAAGAAAAAGGGTCTCTTACATATAATTTTATTGTCAATTTCCGCTTCAACAATGAAATCTCTTGTGCACTCCTGGCTAGTACAGTGGTAACGTGTGTGCCTTGCATTCGTGTGGCAAGAGATCGATCCCCGCCCAGGGCCGTGAGTTTAAACTGTTTACTGGGGAGGCTACTGCTGTGGTAGGGCACCACAGTGGGGAGCTGGGCTTGCCCGGCTGACGTTCTGGTGAGCATCTATTCTGATGGAACTGGAACTGAAACCAGCCACCTTTAACCTTTATCGCTGAATCAGACTTCCACAGCCACAGCTAAAAGATGCGCCATCAGCAATTGTGTCTTCAGAAAATGCATGGTGCCTTGAAAACACCAACATTTATGAAGAGTCTTCTTGTCTGAATCATTATACTATTCATATAGTTTCAATAATAATCTATTGTGTAAATATCAAGAGAGTCAACGTGTTTTTGATAGGTGTCAAAGTTGTAATTGAACTATGCTCAATAGAAAGTAATTAGTTGAATTTACATATGATTAACTATAAAATCACCCTACTAGATTTAACTACTTCTGTAAGTCTTGTTTAATAACAAATGCATAAAACGAACGCCCGTGTAAAGTAACATCCCCGGGAACCATTACCTCAAGCCTAAATCACTTCCTGAAATTTAAGTCTCCTCATGAAGTATGGTTCGGAGAATAGGATAAGAGATATGTTTAACGACGTCCTTAAATTTGCAGGGACCGAACGATCGCGAGATATAAAGGGAAATTGAGGACGTAAATAGAAATGGACAATATGATAGGAAATGGAGGATGTGATTAGAAATGGGTGATGATTGGATGTGAGGAAGTGGAGAATAGGATGAAAAATGGAGTGCAGGAGTGAACGAAATGATTTGGCATGAACGATAACCAAAATGATAGACAATAAATTCACCATATATTTTATTATCAAGGTCTATTCGCTATTGAAGATGAATGATTTTCAAATTGATTAAATTAGCTGTAGATATGTTGAGGTATTAACTGTGTACAAGAATAGATGTGGGTTGCTAAAAGTGTGGTCGATATTTTGATGAATAAACGAAGTAAAAAGAATTGAATATTTATCAAAGAAAAAAAACCTATGTGATCGAGACACATAGGAACGAAATAACCAGATGAAACTAGAGGGTTTGTTTGCATTTTTTGTCTTTTTTCTTATGAATACCGGTAGGCAATTATTATTTACTAAATTATTGGTATATCAAAAAATATTTAAAACATTTATTCATTTATTTATTTATCTATTTCTCTATGTGTCTGGGGACAGGATTATTCTTTTATTTGTTTATTTGTCTGTGTGTCTGTAGACAGGATTACGTCAAAACGACTCGACGGATTTTGACGAAATTCTCACCACAGATAGGTTTTACGTCATGGACGACTCAATTAACTTTTGAAGATGATGCGGTACCGTATCCAGATTCTAGATCTGTATTTGCATTTTTCACCATTTTAAAGATTACGTCAAAACAAGTTAACACATTGAATTTTTCAACAAATTTTAACAATGGATAGATATTATACATCGTAAGAAATCAAGTATTTGAGTTGATGCGGATGAAGATCTTGATTCAGGATCAACATTACACTTTTTCACCATCTACTGTACAGACAGCATATGAAATGTGGGAGGCGAAGTGCGTAGACTTTAGGTAATTGTTAGCAATATTCATTGGCGGAGGTCTGAAATCTCTGATTGCTCTTGTTTTATTTACTAACTTTTTAAATTAAATTCACGGTCTTCTTGTTTAGTTATTTTCCTCCAACCGTTCCCTAGTGTATCAACGCAGGAGTGTCATCAACTAACCTAATCAAATTTAAATTCTAGTAAGTTTCCTGTTAGGTCTGTTTACTCTATCATTTGTTCTTCTGGATTTACTGTATCATTAACTATTACTTTTAAAAGGTGCAATTAGTATTTCGTTATTTCGAATTACTTTTGTTGTGTTGCTTCCTTTAGATTTTCCATGAAAATTACCTTTTAATAACATTTTCCTGACTGAATTTTTACAATTTTATCATCAATCCACTTGACTCGATTCAGTTGTACCCCTTTTATCTAAATATTTAACAATTTTATTTCGATAACTGATAGTGGGACTATTTCCATTACTTTAAATTTGAAAGTTATTACAATGAATAGAATAGCCAGTCATTTTGATGTGTCGTCGTTATTTATTCGAAATATTATCAAACCAATCAGTTAATCAAGTCATGGGATGTAAAATCAAATTGTGGTATGTCACTGATTTCATTTGATTTTATAATGACCCAGGTACAGATTTTCATCGATTTTGTGTGATCAAATATAATTTTGGAAAAGTTTCTACTTCTGGACAACCTTAATTTCGTTTGCACCCTTATGCTCACTTGCTTAGAATTTGTCAGCGTCCATTCTACGGATCTCTTTTGATTTTATTAGCTTCCCTACTACCAATTTCCTTAGATTTAACTATTTCCCTGCTACTGACTTCATCACAAATTTGCAGCGACTTTGTTTATCATTTTGGGGGGGGGGGTCTTTTAACCATGAGCGGCAGAGATAAGGGTCCAATCTTTGTTCTAGAGACGGACCATCTATGGCCCAGCATCCCTCTTTACCCAGGCTAAGTAAAGACCAGGGGCCGCTAGACGATGGTTCCCAAACTCGCCATCGTAGTTCACAAAGACTTGTGGACACAAGTGAAACTTATCAGGCTTTGAACGAGTTCGCAATCCAAACTGGGCTGTATGCCAATCAGGGATGTTGCTAGGAGGTGTCAATTCAACTAGTTTCCTTTAATTTTTTCAGTATCGTTGGTACTGATTCACATTGTTAATTTATGTCTCCCTAATAATTTTCTTTGAATGTTACAGCTTTAAGTTTTATGTATGTGACTAATAATTTTCTTTGATGGAATTAATGTCCATGGAAATATCTAGTTTTGTTACTGTCTCTGCGATTGATTTTGTCTGATATTTCAGTTTCCTGGCCACTAACTTTTGGGATTTTTTCGTCACTGGTACCAATTTTCTTCGTGTTGGTGTTCTAGACAATTGTCTCTTAAGATTCTTTTTATTTTCCTGGTTCATGATTTCCTGTGACTGTATTTAAATCACTGCTATGCTAATCTTATTGTCTTACTCCCAACCACAGATTTGCCCTTGAATTTATTAGTGCCCCAGCCCCAGGTTCTTTTTTCCCCTTGAATTTGTTAGCGTTCCAGCTACCAATTTTCCCTTAAATTTGGTAGTGTCCAAGCTACTGATTTCCAATTGAATTCGTTAGTGTTGCAGGTAATGATTTTCCCTTGAATTTAGTAGTGTCCCAGCTACCGATTTCGCCTTGGATTTGTTAGTGTCCTAGCTGATGAGTTCCCCTTGATTTTTTGTGTCCCTGCTGTAAATTTCCGATTGAATTTATTCGTCTCCCAACTACTGATTTCCCTTTTTAATTTGTTAATGTCTACTAATTTCTACTTTAATTTGTTACTGCCTAGCTGCTGATTTCCTTTGATTGTGTTATTAGTGGATATTAAACCAATATCCAAGTTATATATATATTTTTATGAAAATGTTGGTTTGAAGTTATATGAAAAATACTAATAGTTTTTAATTTTCTTTAAGAAATATAAATATTTTCGCTTGATATTCTGTACTTTTGAATTTTTCATTTGACATTTGTCTCATAATTTTTCTCGATGAAAGATGAATTTAATGATTATATGACATAGATATGTTAATGATATTTGTATAGATTGCTGAATAGACGGAGACACAAAGATAGATTCACAGAGATGAAAGGGAATATTCAACCATGTAATGAGAATCTAATTTGTAATAAGACATTTGATTGCACTGTCACAGGGAATTCAGTGATGATTGGCGTACGTCTGATTTCAGGAACTAGAGAAATAGATATTTTATATTAACTTCATTATAAACGTCTACAGATTGTGGTTATAGAATTTGTTTTTCGTGGTCATAGACTGAAGTTTATAATTATCACCAACACTTTCCCACAGACCTTTTAACCATGCTCTTTCATTACAGGCCTGCATTCTTGAAATATTCTCTCCTCTAATTTTATTGCCTCGTTTTATATCCTTTGATATCCTGACATGCGCAGCGCGAATTGAAATACATTCAACAAATCCATTTAATGACCTTACCAGTAACAAAGGACTGCCAACTGTGTGTCTTGCGCATCTCATTTTAGTTTATAGTTAAGACTCTGCAGTTAAACCTATAGCTTTAATACTACCTTCCCTTTTACTTCTTGTATGTCGTCCGTATCTCTAACTTAGTTGTCTAGTTTCTTCAATTCCATCTTGCGACCAGAGTAAATAAATCTAAAAAGTCCTCATTTCAAAGATACTTTCTGACTATTTCGCTTTCTCCCTTACCATCGATTCAGCAATATCTTTAAATATACTGTATTTCTGATTCTGATTCGCGATTTGTAGAATCATCGAAGCATTAATTTTCCAAATTGAATGCAAACATTCTCATATCAAAGTTAAATCATGATCAGTGCACTCAAGACTGTAAATAGCATAATAAACTTTTTATAATTGAAAATGGTTCTCTAATAAACCATAGCCATTAATAAGCATAGATGTTTGAGAAGTATCACATTACTCTCCATTTTAGAGGAAAGAAAAATCCTCCCATTACCTATTACTTCCTCGGGAGCATCCTTTGATTTTCATAAGACGTAATCTCTTCCCGATCGAGGCCATACTTCAGAGAGGAGTGTGGCAGGTCTGTGCCTTGAATACTTTATGGCTGTTATTAAGAACGCATTATGGCCTCGAGGGCCGTATGTCCTGGGAGAGCGACCTCCTTTCCATTCTTGTCTTTTCTTCTATTCCTACTGCGCCTTTTGTAGTTGCTTAGCATGGAATAGATCCTGGATAGAGTTCTCAGCTGCCTGGTCGAAGGAGGGGTGGGGTGGGGGATCGGTCAAACAGGTTAAACATCCAATTTATTGTTTGATTTCCTGACTTGCATAACGAGAGGAACTTTGATAGGGGAGTTACGTGTTTTATTTGTAAGATTTTTTTTTTTTTTTATTGGACAAGAGTTCTTTTGATGCTGATATGTAATAATTTATGAATATTCAAACCATAGATTTTGGGTCATTTCATAACTTGAAATATGAATTTGTTATCAGAGTAGAAAGTAAATCTACTATTCTAGGTACCAATATGATGTCACCAAAGAAAAAGATTCTGTCAAATAACGTCCCTGACTGGTGAACGGCAGACTGGGGTTCTAGTCCTGCCCAAACTCGTTAGTTCCTTTGGTCGCTGCAACCTCACCATCCTTGTGAGCTAAGGATGGGGGCTTTGGGGGACCCTATAGGTCTATCTGCTGAGTCATCAGCAACCATTGCCTTGCCCTCCTTGGTCTTAGCTTGGATGGAGAGGTGGTCTTGGGCGCTGATCATATGTATATATGGCTAATCTCTAGGGCAGTGTCCAAGTCCTGCTCAAACTCGTTAGTTCCTTTGGTTGCTGCAACCTCACTATCCTTGTGAGCTATGGATGGGGGCTTTTGGGGACCCCATAGGTCTATCTGCTGAGTCATCAGCAGCCATTGCCTTGCCCTCCTTGGTCCTAGCTTGGGTGGAGAGGTGGTCTTGGGCGCTGATCATATGTATATATGGCCAGGCTCTAGGGCAGTGTCCAGCTTGATAGGGCAATGTCACGGTCCCTTGCCTCTGCCATTCATGAGCAGCCTTTAAACCTTTAACCCTTTCAATGCCAGTAGGTAATTCAACGAAAATTCTGATGTAGCAAAATGTTTACAGATCAAACAAATCCTGGCTTCTTGATATTTATTTAAAAGCTCTCATCAACACCTTTTCATTGAATACCATCTCTCTATAGTTTGTGTGATTTTAAAGCAGTGAAAGGGTTAGGCGTTTGCTCGTTTCATTCTCTCTCTCTCTCTCTCTCTCTCTCTCTCTCTCTCTCTCTCTCTCTCTCTCTCTCTCTCTCTCTCTCTCTCCATATCTTGATTTAGTTTCCAACCACAGAATATTTTGGAGTGGTCTAGGATCTTTTAAATGCATTCTTTTAACCCGACTGATATCTACTTTTTACTGATGATAATTAAAGACATGTTCCTGCAACAATATTTGACATATGAGAGAGAGAGAGAGAGAGAGAGAGAGAGAGAGAGAGAGAGAGAGAGAGAGAGTTACAAGGAGTTACAAGGATTTTGGATGTCTCAAAGACTTTTTAGTCCTTCCGCGGAGACTCCATGTGCTCTCTCTACCAAGAGAGAGAGAGAGAGTTACAAGGAGTTACAAGGATTTTGGATGTCTCAAAGACTTTTTAGTCCTTCCGCGGAGACTCCATGTGCTCTCTCTCTACCAAGAGAGAGAGAGAGAGAGAGAGAGAGAGAGAGAGAGAGAGAGAGAGAGAGAGAGAGAGAGAGAGAGAGAGGGGGGGTTAAAATCCTTTAATGTGAATCATATCTTTCTTGCTAAGTGGAAACATCAATAATTCATTTTTAAATGTAATTTTCAATGTAATTATCTAAAAGTCAAGCAGCCTTTTAGGCAAGAGGAGTTTTCCTTCATTTGGATCTTTTATAGAGAAATAGAAAGGCAGTCTTTACATTATTCAATAATGTAAAGATTGTAATGTAAAAATTTAGTACTTTTAATTATTTTAATAATAATAATGATTTAGATTATTTAATTTATGGATTATTGCTATTAACGATATCATCGTTTAATGGGAAATATATTACAGTTTCCTTCAAGAACAAAGGATATTGCACCCATAAGGATTGGCATCCCTATTTTATAAGACGGCACCTTTCTCGCTCCCTTCCAACTACACAGTTTCCTTTATCGCTATTAAAGGGGTTCTGCGTGTCTTACCCTTAGAGATCCAGGACATCAGGTAGAGCAGGAAATTAGCGGGTTCAATTTCTCTGTCTTTAGAGAGTAACAGGCTTCAGAATTTTTTTTTTTTTTAAATGCATGATAAAAAAAGAAACTTACTGAAAAGCGGTTGAAATATATTATAAAAAATATTTAATGAAATTCGATTTTGTGTTGAATAAGCGTAAGATATTCATTTAACTGTTATCTATTATTTTTTTCAGGATAGGATTTACTTTTTTTAATTAATTAAAAAAATTTTGCTCTCGGGGTACGCTTCGTTGTCTTACAAAGTATTCAAATCGATGAATATCTAAAATATAAAAGTGAGACTGCAGACTATGGGTATTATAGATATCAAGACGTTAACTATTGGACAGTAATTTTTCTCTTTTCCATAGTGTTTTATTATCAAACGGAGTTCTCCCTTAATACAAGGTTATGGTAGTCTATTGGAAACGTTCCTGCCTGACAATCTGTTAGACGTGGGTTCGAGACCTTCAAAAGGTCGATAGTTTCTAGTAGTGTCTGCATCCTCATCATCATTGTGAGCTAAGAATGGAGTGTATGGGGGAGTCTATAGGTCTATCTTCTGAGTCATCAGCAGCCATCGCCTGGCCATCCCTGGTCCTAGTTTGATTGAGAGGGGGCTTGGTCACTGATCTTATGTATATATGGCCAGTCTTTAGGACATTGTCCTGTTCCTTGCCTCTGCCACTCATGAGTGACATTTAAACCTTAACAGTTTATCTCGTGCAAATTTCTGCAATATGATATGTTTTATTTAAAAGTCGAGAGGAGAACTGTGTGCAAAAATTAAAAAAAAAGACCCAGTTGCAGACGTCTTTAACAAATTTTGATCGTTTTATGAATAGAAGTTTTCCTTGCAGACCTAAATTATGAAAAGGAGAGACGCTTTAGGTTTGAAGAGGAGGTGAGTATGCCTGCTGGCATTTGCCTATTTCTATTCCATGAACTCATTTGGCATGCCATTTGGAAACTGAGTTTAAAGAATATATATATATATATATATATATATATAGAGAGAGAGAGAGAGAGAGAGAGAGAGAGAGAGAGAGAGAGAGAGAGAGAGAGAGAGGAGAGAGAGAGAGAGAGAGAGTTGTATTTGACGTCTGTTTTCTATGGTAGTAACGTTATTTTTCCTCGGAGTTAATTTAGATAGACCCAAGGAGGTTTAATGATTAAGCCTCCTAGGATAGACCAAGTTTACTTTGATCTAAGGAAGTGCCTGTACCGGATTTAACACGCTCTCTCTCTCTCTCTCTCTCTCTCTCTCTCTCTCTCTCTCTCTCTCTCTCTCTCTCTCTCTCTCTCTCTCCGCCTTATTATTAGCCTTATTATTAGTAAAGATTTGAAGTTCGCTAAACAGAGCATTAAAGTTGAAAAGAAATCACAAAAACTAAAAGGTTACACAAAGAGACGATTCAAATATACTCCAGAAACAAAGGCATTCTACTGCAGCTGTACAAAACACCAGTAAAACCACATCTGGAATACGGATTCCAATTCTGGACTCCAAGTATTTTGAATAATAGATAAACTGGAAGCAGTACAAGCCACCAAACTATTCCCAACACTAAGACAAATTGGATATACTGTAGGCGGAGAATGGAACGTTTGAACTTATTTGATTTACAAACTCGATGACTAAGGGGACAGCAAATAGAGACATTCGACGACTAAGAGGACAGCTAATAGAGACATTCGACGACCAAGAGGACAGCTAATAGAGACATTCGACGATTAAGGGGACAGCTAATAGAGACATTCGATGACTAAGGGGATAGCTAATAGAGACATTCGACGACTAAGAGGACAGCTAATAGAGACATTCGACGACTAAGGGGACAGCTAATAGAGACATTCGACGACCAAGAGGACAGCTAATAGAGACATTCGACGATTAAGGGGACAGCTAATAGAGACATTCGATGACTAAGGGGATAGCTAATAGAGACATTCGACGACTAAGAGGACAGCTAATAGAGACATTCGACGACTAAGAGGACAGCTAATAGAGACATTTGACGACCAAGAGGACAGCTAATAGAGACATTCGACGACTAAGAGGACAGCTAATAGAGACATTCGACGACTTAGAGGTCAGCTAATAGAGACATTCGACGACTTAGGGGACAGCTAATAGAGACATTCGATGACTAAGGGGATAGCTAATAGAGACATTCGACGAATAAGAGGACAGTTAATAGAGACATTCGACGACTAAGGGGGCAGCTAATAGAAACATTCGATGACTAAGGGGACAGCTAATAGAGATATTCGACAACTTAGAGGTCAACTAATAGAGACATTCGATGACTAAGAGGACAGCTAATAGAGACATTCGACTACTAAGAGAACAGCTAATAGAGACATTCGACGACAAAGGGGACAGCTAATAGAGACATTCGACGACTAAGGGGGCAGCTAATAGAAACATTCAACGACTTAGAGGTCAGCTAATAGAGACATTCGACGACTAAGAGGACAGCTAATAGAGACATTCGACGACTTAGGGGACAGCTAATAGAGATATACGATGACTAAGGGGATAGCTATTAGAGACATTCGACGACTAAGAGGACAGCTAATAGAGACATTCGACGACTCAGAGGTCAGGTAATAGAAACATTCGACAACTAAGAGGACAGCTAATAGAGACATTCGACGACTAAGAGGACAGCTAATTGAGACATTCGACGACTATGGGGACAGCTAATAGAGATATTCGACGACTAATTGGATAGCTAATAGAG
>NC_090762.1:16355777-16368277 GCF_036898095.1 Palaemon carinicauda | reverse complement strand
AGAGAGAGAGAGAATATTGGAATTATAATAAGTGTATCACATTCTCCAACACCTTTGCTAAGGCCAAACACACACACATAGAGAGAGAGAGAGAGAGAGAGAGAGAGAGAGAGAGAGAGTATTGGAATTGTAATAAGTCTGTCATATTCTCCAAACGCCTTAATTAAGGCCAAACAGCAAACTAGTGAACAGGTGATATGTGAATATTCTTGTAATGCAATCATTTTTGATCATTTTTATTTATATTCCATCTGATTAATTCGTTGTCGTTTTACGTGAAACGTTAACTGTTCTTGAAACAATTATTGTCCAATCGTATATTAATTTTCTGCAGTTTTAAAAAGTAATGAATAGTTATTTCATCAATACCTTTATGTGTGCATATGATGTTGATGTATTAGCCAAGGTCTATTAGCCTTGTTCATAGATCTCCTAAGCTTTTGTTTTCGTCCTGGTAATTGATTATCTATATAAAAAGTTGAATGAAAAGGAACTAATTCACAAGATAATGGCAATTTACATCTTCATAATTGAACTCCATTGTGAACTTTTGCACTGAATTCCCTTTGAATATATTGAAGCAGTGAGGAATAATGTAGTGGAGGACAGAGCGAGAAGTGTTGAAGTCGGTCACCGACCTCAATACCATTTAGTGAAGATACTAATTACTGATGCATTTTGTAATGTCAAATGACCGCATATCCGTCTAGACCAGCAAATAAAGGCCACTCCTGAATGGGAGAGGCAAGGGACAGTGACATTGCCCCATCAAGCAGGACAATGCCCTAGAGACTGACCATATATACATATGATCAGCGCCCAGACCTCTCCACCTACAAGGCAGGACCAAAGAGGGGCCAGGCAATTGGTGCTGATGACTCACCAGATAGACATATAGGCTCCCAAAAACCCCGTCCTCAGCTCATGAGGACGGTAAGGTTGCAGCGACCAGAAGGAACTAACGAGTTTGAGCGGAACTCGAACCCCAGTCTGGTAATCACCAGTCAGGGACGTTACCCCATCGGCCACCGTAACAACAACAACATTTTGGACAATTACAGAAGTTCAGTGTCGCAGAGTACGCTGTTCTTAAACATACAGAATATTGTAGACATTACTGACGCTTCATTGTTTTTCAGAATGGTCGCTTTGAACACGATTAACCTCAATTTCCTTTGTTTTCATTTCATTGATCCATTATGTTATGTATTTATTTTTTCTAGTTTTTATCATTGTCCATGTGAGACTTCTGTTCCATTTTGGTCTTGTTGATTTTCAATAATAATAATAATCTTGAGAGAGAGAGAGAGAGAGAGAGAGAGAGAGAGAGAGAGAGACGTTTCTAAAGCTTCATCTTGAAACGTAATAGGATTTCAAGGAGAATAATAATAATAATAATAATAATAATAATAATAATGATAATAATAATAATAATAATAATAATAATAATAATAATAATAATAATAATAATAATAATATTTTTATTATTACTTGCTAAGCTACAACCCTAGTTGGAAAAGTAGATGCTATAAGGCCAGGGGCCCCAATAGGAAAAATAGGCCAATGAGGAAAGGAAACAAGGAAAGATGAAATATTTTAAGAACAGTAAGAACATTAAGATGAATAATTCCTATATAAACTATAAAATCTTTAACGATAATAATAATAATAATAATAATAATAATAATAATAATAATAATGATAATAATAATAGTAATGCATCCAACTATAAATCAAATATGAATTTCAATGACTTTACCCAATTACATTTCCAGACCTTAATTTGAAGGGAGAAGTAACACCTGGTACGAAACTTCCAGTCGAGGCTTTAATCATCTTGCCTCGAGGAAGAAGATGGAGGTCGGTGGATCTCTCACTTTCCAGGATATTCAAATCACCTCTCCGCTATTGATTAGAAGTAGGTGTTTTTGTTGTTGTTGTTGTTAATACTGTTTTTATATTTTTTTACAGAGGTTTTCAAAATTATTCATATAGATGTTAGTGTATTGTTAAATGTTTATATGTATGGCTCAGGAAAATATATTCATATGTATGTTTGTGTATTTTTAAATGTTTATATATATGGCTAAGGACAAAATTTGACATGTCAAGAATTCGTAATATGTGTGTTCTAAGTTCGAATACCATTTTGAGTTAAGGTTTGCGGTGGGAGATTATTTTTGAACCCCTGCTTGGTTATCAGCACCCATTGCCTGGTCTTCCGGGGTCCTGCCATGGGTGGAAAGGGTCTTGGGTGTTGATTATATGTGAATAAATGATATTGTATAACATTTTACGACTAAGTATTAGCTCGTCACTTGCGTCTGCCGCTCATGAGGAACATTTAACCCTTCGAGGAATTTACTTCTGCACAGTATTCTGGAAGTTTTATTTTAGCTGTGACCAAGTTGTGGAATAATCTTCCCAATCGGGTAGTTGAATCGGTGGAACTTCAAAAGTTCAAACTCGCAGCAAATGTTTTCATGTTTAACAGGCTGACATAAGTCTCTTTTTATTCTTTATTTATGTAAGATCTGTTTGAATGTTGTTGCTGTTCTTAAGATATTTTAATATCATCGTTCATTACTTCTCATGTACTTTATTTTTGTCCTTATTTCCTTTCCTCACAGGCTATTTTTCCCTGTTGGAGCTCTTGAGCATATAATATCCTGCTGTACCAACTAGGGTTGTAGCTTAGCTAGTAACAATAGTAATTATAATTAGTGAATGAAAACTAATAGAACCTCTAACGAAAAGGTTACTTGAAGGCAAGAGAGGGATTACCTTTTGTAGGTGAAACTGCTGGAAGGCATTACTATAGTCATATTTTTAGCGAGGCAGATTTGCACAGACTCGCAGCGGTGCCCCTTTAGCTCGGAAAAGTTTCCTGATCGCTGATTGGTTAGAATTATCTTGTCCAACCAATCAACGATTGGGAAACTTTTCCGAGCTAAAAAGGCACCGCTGCGAGTCGGTGCAAATCTGCCTCGCTAAAAAAATGACTATAGTTTCTATAAGTATCTTCCCCCAAACGTTTACACGGCTCATAAAAATACAAAATAAAGTTTCCCTAGTTAAGTAGAAGAGATGCGGAACCTGGGTAATCATCTCTATTCAAAGGGTAAAGTTTTCTTCCGTAACAGCTATAACAATTTTCCTCTCCATTTACATCTTGAAGGACTATTATTCGGAAGTGAAACCTCTATGTAGGGGAAAAAGTTTCTCTTTTATGTATAACAGTTTAGTAAGAAGTTATATGGAACTGTCATTATAAACTATGGACATAAGCTTTTACTCGGAGAGAGAGAGAGAGAGAGAGAGAGAGAGAGAGAGAGAGAAGAGAGAGAGAGAGAGAGAGAGAGAGAGAGAGAGAGGGGGGGGGGGGATTTTGGATGTCTCAAAGACTTTTTAGGTCATTAGGGAGACTCCACTTACTTTTGGGTAGAACTGTTTGGTTTGAACGTTAGAGTTTATATGATATATTCTAACTTAATCTTGAACTCGTTTACGTGTTAATGTTTACTACATTCTCTGAGAGAGAGAGAGAGAGAGAGAGAGAGAGAGAGAGAGAGAGATTTCTAAAACTTCATCTTGAGAGAGAGAGACGTTTCTAAAACTTCATCTTGAGAGAGAGAGAGAGAGAGAGAGAGAGAGAGAGAGAGAGAGAGAGAGAGAGAGAGAGAGAGAGAGAGAGAGAGACGTTTCTAAAGCTTCATCTTGAAACGTAATAGGATTTCAAGGAGAACTCGCGTAAGATTCAAGTTATGCAAAGACTTCTAATTGATTTATGTCGTTACTGAAATTGTTAATTAGACTTAAAGGCTCAGTGTCGTTTGTAATGCTTATGGAGAGACTCGAAATACAACTGCCTTGCATTTAAAGTTGAAACCTATATGTCTGTCAAACTATGATATAATACCTTGTGATCTCTTAAAGACTGACGTTGTGGTGATTTCATATAACTCAAGATTTCATTGGTAAATATAGTTTTTAGGATTATTTATCATAAAGTTAAATTATTTCCTTCGTAAGCCTATATAAATATATATATATATATATATATATATATGTGTGTGTGTGTGTGTGTGTGTGTGTATGTGTGTTGTTGTTGTTGTTGTTGTTGTTGATGGGTACCATAGTGAATATAGTAATGTATCTGGTATTTCTGAGGGTAGTGTTCTTGGCCCGTTAGTTTTCATACTATTTATACATGACATATAGGTAGTAGGTAGTAAGTAGCAGGTATGTAATATACAAACAGTACATATGTATGTATATATATATATATATATATATGTATATGTATATAAATATATATATATATATATATATATATATATGTGTGTGTGTGTGTGTGTATGTATGTATGTACATAGAGAGAGAGAGAGAGAAGAGAGAGAGAGAGAGAGAGAGAGAGACTTGCATTGAGTTACACCCGGTTTTTTAAACTTAACTTACTGTATATAGCAATTGAGTAATAATGTGCAAATTATTATACATATCTCATTAAAAAGATAGATTTTACATTTGAAAAGTATTTGAAATATGAATAAAATCGGACAGATTTATGCTACTTTTGGCATTAGAAAATAATTCGTTTTATTACCAAAATTATCTACTATGAAATTCATCTATTATTATTAAACTAGGCTGGGATGACATCTAATTTCTTTTTGAAGATGTCACTATTAAAATATCATGTAATCCAATGATATTAAAGTTCCTAATGAAATAGATTATGGAATTCTTGATCAGATTTCCATCTGTGGGAGGATCAAGGTTGGAAATTAATATTCTTGGAACGAATAAAAAAAGGGAAGGAAATCTCAAGCGTTCTGAAAGAATGAAATTAAACCCATATGAAAGTAATATTATATTACATATTTAATCTTGTTACGCAAAACTTATGAGCAGCGATATCTTTGTTCATTTTCATATATTGGAAGGACATTCATTTATGATTTTTTTTTTTAAACATCAAATTTCAACATATTGTCAGTCGTGTTTTTTTTTTTTTTTTTTTTTTTTTTTTTTTTTTTTTTTTTTTTTTTTTTTGCATGATTATAGGACATAGATATAAATAATGCCTTTTAATTTTGACTGGGCGATTTTTTCACTTGTTTTTAGATGGTTTTAGTTTTTTCTTAATTTTGCTTATTTGTTTGTATGAAGCTGGATCCCTTTTTGACACCAGTTCTTTCCGTTTAATATCCGGATTCTAGTGTCGATGATTGCTTGTCTGTTATTATTATTATTATTATTATTATTATTATTATTATTATTATTATTATTATTATTATTATTACTTGTTAAGCTACAACCCTAGTTGGAAACGCAGTATGCTATAAGCCCAAGGGCTCCAACAGGGAAAATAGCTCAGTGAGGAAAGCAAATAAATAAACTACAAGAAAAGTAATGAACAAATAAAATAGAATATTTCAAGAACAGTAATAACAATAAATTCGATCTTTTATATACTGTATAAACTATAAAAACTTGAAAAAATAAACAAGAGGAAGAGAAACCATATTGAAAACACGCCCTACTGTACCCTCAAGCAAGAGCACTGTAACTTAAAACAATGGAATACCATAGTACAGATGCTATGGCACTACCCCTACCTAGAGAACATTGGTTTGATTTTGGATTGCCCTCTTCTAGAAGAGCTCCTTACCATAGCTAAACAGTCCCTTCTATCCTTACCAAGAGGAAAGTAGCCACAGAACAATTACAGTGCAGTAGTTAATCCCTTGAGCGAAGAAGAATTGTTTGGCAATCACAATGTTTTTGGGTATCTGAGGACAGAGGAAAATGTAGAAACTATAGGCCAGACTATTCGGTGTATGTGTAATAAAATTACTCTTCCCCTTTGCATATTGCATATCTTACTTATCTTTTGCTATTGCAGATGTTTTGGATTTTACTTATGATATTGCAAATAATCAGCAACGGAAAAATAGATGTTTGTCAACTTCACGATTATGAATTCACCTAAAATGATACATAACTCTCGACTCATGCCTGTTAGATACATGTGTTGAACCCTAGTGAACTATCATCTGATGGTGTGATATAAAAAAAAGCGTAGGTCTAGCAACCCCATCCGTTAGGGTAGTCTGAGAAACTCTCGAACCTGACCATCCTAGCAATAAGATTTCCCCATCCGTTAGGGTAGTCTGAGAAACTCTCGAACCTGACCATCCTAGCAATAAGATTTCCCCATCCGTTAGGGTAGTCTGAGAAACTCTCGAACTTGACCATCCTAGCAATAAGATTTCCCCATCCGTTAGGGTAGTCTGAGAAACTCTTAAACTTTACCATCATTGCAATAAGATTTCCATCATGGGCAGCTGAAATTTAACTGGCACTAAAATGCATTATTCTTGGATGAAATATATTCATGATATACGAAGTTTAAGAATTCCCCATAATTTAGGTTTTAAATTATTTACTGTTCTGACTGTTGTAGATCATAGATTTAAGGGGTTTAGAAAAGCATTGCGGATATGAATTGTTTTGTAGTTATTTTTTTTTTTTTGGCATATATGAATTTTTACATATTTTTATCAGAAATAAAAACTGACGGCTAAGTATATTTTCCTGTTCTATTTGTTGCTCTTAAAGCAGAACCTTTGACATTTTTTATTACAACATTGGTGCCTTGTGATTCTTATTAATTCGTATTGATTGATAGGAATGGCCATCTGGTATATGAAAGGGTCGTGGTCTCTGTTATTTTTGTTAAGTCATGTTATACCAGAATTTAATCTTTCATCTGGCCTAAGATTCATTTGCTTCAGGTTATGTCTTGATGTAAATTACGATTAATAAGGCGGTAATGTAATGTAATAGAGCTTTTAATTTGAAAACCAGCCGGAGAAGAATTAGGCTGTTTGATAATTTATGATAAAAATTTCTAGATATTTAACAGTGAATGGCTTTCTGGAAAAAAAAGACCATGTCTGTTTTAGTCAACCACTACTACTACTACTACTACTACTACTACTACTACTACTACTACTACTACTACTACTACTACTACTACTTTAAGTGCACTGTAGGTATTATTATAGGGTCTTTGAAGCATCCTAGGCCCTTTTCCAATCCCACACTTTAGCCCTATATATCTTCTTATGATAAGATTTTCTAGACATTCAACCTTGAATAGCATTCTGCAAAAAATGGACCATGTCCGTTTAGTCTACTACTACTACTACTACTACTACTACTACTACTACTACTACTACTACTACTACTACTACTACAGTGCACTGTAGGTATTATTATAGGGTCTTTGCAACAACCTCCAGACTCTTTTCCAATCCCACTTTTTAGCCCTATATATCCCGCCTTTTTTCTTCTATCTTTGTGTTGAGCCTATTGAATTATGCCAAATTATGTAGCTGCCAGATATTCCTCTAATTGTGCTTCGGTGCTGATTGGCATCCCCGGCATCAGCACCGGGCCTTACGTCCAAAATACCCTAGAGTCAAAACATTACAATAAAATTTGGATTGTAGAATAAATCTTGTAAGTAATCCATGTTATTCCTGCCCCGAAGCACGACTGAGTCAAATCATCATAAAAAAGCGATGTAAGTTTGCACTAGATTTAAGAATCGCTCACGCTACTCATACTCTTTGTTTTATCTTGTCTTTTGAAATATAAGGACGTTTTTTCAATACAATATTGCACCTCTTTTTGATATATTGTGTTTTTTTCTTGTCCTTTGAAATATAATGACACGTTTTTTCAATGTAATATTGCACCTCTTTTTGATAAACTTTTTTTTTTTGTCCTTTGAAATATAATGACATGTTTTTTCAATGCAATATTGCACCTCTTTTTCATAAATTGTTTTTTTTCTTGTCCTTTGAAATATAATGACACGTTTTTTCAATGCAATATTTCACCTTTTTTTTTTGATAAATTGTTCAATACTACACGTTCTATCATCTGATACTGGTATTTGACAAAGAAGAGCAACGTTGACCAGGATTCAGATGTCAAATCGGATAGAAATTGAATGGGCTTTTGAAGAAAAAAGATAAAGATATTCATATCTATGGAAATTTCTAAGGGTCCCCCAAGGACTGAGTTATAGAAATAGGGATTCTCCGTTGAAGGAAGATTTTTTTCATGTGGAAGAATATAGCTATGAGATTTGCATCTTTGAAATGAGATCAAATATATTTTGACCTGGAAAACTATTTGAATTGGAATTATCGTGTAGTATATTTCCATTTTCTTTAATTAGGAAAATATTAGTGTAAGATGATTTTACATATATTGAGTACCTTTGTATATCTATGAAATTAATAATACGGTCAACCTTGGTTTGTGCTTTTTAAAAATTTTATGGCCTTGTAAATTTTACCGCTAAATAATTTCTAATATGTCTACAAAGTATTATTTTACATTTAGAAATATTTGTCTTTTAGTCATATAGTAAGTCCTTGTTCTTATTTTGAGTAATTAGGGTTTTTAAATTTCTCTAAGGGCCAAGTTCAAAGCATCACTAAAGTATTTCCGTCATCGATAATTTTATTTCAGAACAAACAAGTGTTGTTTACCTCGTAGTTTCTTATTTACTTAAGTTGAATAACTTTTTATATATATGAAATATATCTTAAGTAATTTTTCAATTTCATGGTTTTTCATGTAATTGATTTTTCAATCGAATATAAAATTCTTAAGTTTGCTTATGCTGAATATGAATATGAATACGTTGCATACAAATAATCAGGAAACGAGATCAATATTAGTTTTATATATATATATATATATATATATATATATATATAATCTACAAGCTACCACCGCATAATATCTTTGTTTTATTTTGCTAAATATAGATTTTAATATATTTTTGTTGTTGTTTAGTTTATCCCAAGAAATTTTGATCGATTCCATTTTTTTATTATTTTTTTTTATATATAATTTTTTTACTATTATTGTAGGTAGTAGGTTGGCCAGGGCATCATCCGTCAGTTGATATACTACCGCTAGAGTGTTATGGGGTCCTTTGATTGGTCAGATAGTACTTCAGTACAGTGGATCCTTCTCTCTGGTTTCTGTTCTCTCCCTTTGCCCACACATACACCGAATAGTCTGGCCTATTCTTTACAGATTCTCCTCTGTCCTCATACACTTGACGACACTGAGATTACCAAACTATTCTTCTTCACTCAAGGGGTTAACTACTAAACTGTAATTGTTCAGTGGCTACTTTCCTCTTGGTTAGGGTAGAAGAGACTCTTTAGCTATGGTAAGCAGCTCTTCTAGGAGAAGGACACTCCAAAATCAAACTGTTGTTCTCTTGTCTTGGGTAGTGCCATAGCCTCTGTACCATGGTTTTCTACTGTCTTGGGTTAGAGTTCTCTTGCTTGAGGGTACACTCAGATACACTATTCGATCTAATTTCTCTTCCTCTTGTTTTGTTAAAGTTTTTATAGTTTAGGTAGGAGATATTTATTTTAATGTAGTAACTCGTCTTAAAATATTTTATTTTTCCTTGTTTCCTTTCTTCACTGGGCTATTTTCCTTGTTGGGGCCCCTGGGCTTATAGCATCCTGCTTTTCCAACTAGGGTTGTAGCTTGGCAATTAATAATAATAATGATAATAACTATTTAAGTCTTTTTCTTTATTTGTATTAAATGTGGATTTTATGTTCAAGAAATTATCTTACATAGAAATTATCAGTAAATATTTTCTTTAAAGGTTAGTTACAAATCACCACTGAATAATTTTCACTATGAAATACATAAAATAAAAGAAATTTTTATCGATTCTTTTTTTTTATCATAGAATTCTTTATTTTCATTTATTCGCATTATAAGTTTTTCTTTATTTTCATGTTAAATATTATTTTTATGTTCAAGAAATGAATATGTGTGAGTTATCAGTAAATAATTTTCAATATTAGTTTCTATAAAAGATTATGAAATACATAAAATACTATAAATATTGGTCGATTCCATTTTTTTTTTTTCATCATAGAACTGTTTATTTTCATTTATTCGTATAATAAGTTTTTCTTTATTCTTATGTCAAATAAGATTTTACGTTCAAAAAAAGAATATGTACAGATTATCAGTAAATAATTTTCAATATTAGTTTCTCTAAAGATTACTATCAAATCACCACTGAATAATTCTCACTATGAAATACATAAAATACAAAAATATTTTGTTCCATTCCATTTTTTATCATAAAACTGGTTATTTTCATTCATTCGTTTAAGTTTTTCTTTATTTTCATGTTAAATAGGATTCTTATGTTAAAAATGATATTTCGTAGAAATTATCAGTAGATAATTTTCAATATTAGTTTTTCTAAAGAATACTATCAAATTACCACTGAATAATTCTCACTATGATATACATAAAATACTAGAAATTTTGATATATTTTTTTTTTTATAAATAGAACTGTTTATTTTCATTTATTCATATTATAAGTTTTCCGTTATTGTTACGTTAAATATGATTCATATGTTCAAGAAACGATTTTATGTATAAATTATCAGTAAATAATTTTCAATATTAGTTTCTCTAAAGATCAATTTTAAACTATGAAATACATAGTTTTCTTCATATCATACATATCTTTTTCTTATACAGTAATTCCTTGTATGTATCTTGGCTAAATATTCGATTTGCATGCAAACAGAAAGTCGTCAGGTCTCGGACATGTCGTAATCAAAAAGACTTCAAGTGATCAAGTAGAGGTCGACTTGAAATTGATGCTGCAGATAAATCAGCAATGCAAGCCAAGTTTGCTAACAACGCAATATATACTCTCTCTCTCTCTCTCTCTCTCTCTCTCTCTCTCTCTCTCTCTCTCTCTCTCTCTCTCTCTCTCTCTCTCGTAAAATGTTGAATTTTACAAGATTGATATCGGTAGCGCAATTTCTGTGTTTTTGCTTTTATTGTTGTTATTGTTATCGTTATTATAATTATTATCATTAATGCTACTACTACTACTATTCTACTACTAGTACTACTACTACTTCTATTACTATTACTATTACCATTACTACTACTACTACTGATAATGATGATGATGACGATGATAACGATAATGATGATGATGACGATGATAACGATAATGATGATGATGACGATGATAACGATAATGATGATGATGACGATGATAACGATAATGATGATGATGAAGGGGAAGGAGGAGGAGAAGGAGGACGATGATGACGATGGTGATGATGATGATGACGATGATAATGATAATGATGATGATGAGGTGGAAAGAGGAGGAGAAGGAGGATGATGATGACGATGAAAAATTCAAAATAAATTATCCACATAACTTTAATTCCTCAATTGAAAAGTGAAATTATTCAATGAAATTGAATTTGAGTAGAATCCATAACTGTTAGCGATAATGTTAACGATACTATTAGCTGTGATAACAATAATTTAAAAGATTTTTTCAGAAACAGTGAAACAGTGGAGTCAGAATGTCAGGTATGACAACCATAACGCTAAACCTGATAACACAACGTAACGAAGAGAACACTGCAACGTGTTGTGATATCTGTCAAGAGAAACCTGGAGAGAGCAAAAGGGGGGAAAAAAGAGAAATGTTCTTGGACAAACTGTTAGGGAAGGAATACCAGATTTCAGTCAGGCAATGTACAAAAAAAGGGTGGAGGGTTTCCAGTCAGAAATAAAAGAAGCGTTTTTTAGGGGTTGGGGGAGGGGGGTGGAAGCAAATGGTAGCCTTAGGGAGTTTTGTTTCTTTTTGTTTCTTTTGTTAGTGATGTGAAGCACTTTTTGGTATATGTATATGTGTACATATATCTATTATATATATCATATATATATATATATATATATATATATATATATTATATATGTATATATATATATATATATATATATATATATATATATATATATTTCATATATATATATATATATATATATATATATATATATATATATATATATATATACATATATATATATATATATATATATATATATACATGTATATATATATATATATATATATATATATATATAATATATGTGCGTGTGTGTTGTTCCATTGTTTTACACTGAACCTAATTAGTCAGTAATAAACAACAAATGGAGAGAGAGAGAGAGAGAGAGAGAGAGAGAGAGAGAGAGAGAGAGAGAGAGAGAGAGAGAGAGAGAAGCTAGTCTTCTTCACGTTGGAAAGGCTGTTGATGGTGATATCACTTTTTCGGACAGTAGCCCATTTAACATTATTGCCATTTTCATTTTTTCTTATTACTTTTTTGGAATTATGTTTGAATATTATTCGTATTATTTTTTATGATCTTTTTTCCTGTTTCCTGGATTTGATTAGCCCTTTTCCATAACAATTGAGTTTTCTCTCCTCTCCGAGGATAAGGGTCTATTCGTTATCAAACAAATATCAAGGATTAGAATCTGCCTTTTCTCTTGAAGAAGTAAATTCATTAAGAAGATAATCGCATTAATTACTAACCTTAA
>NC_090762.1:16320777-16345777 GCF_036898095.1 Palaemon carinicauda | reverse complement strand
GACTTTGGTTTCTCTGTGAAACTAATTCACAGTGTGGAATTACGGCCATTGCAATGAAAGGGAACTTTTTTAAATTTTTTATTTTATTACTGGAATTTCTATGATTTTTATCGGGGGCGAAGATTATATTAATTCCATCTTTTTCTCTCTCGTCATCGAAATACAATTGATAAAACCGAAAAATTTAGACGATTAGCAAAACGAAAGAAGACTCCATTTAAAGGATGATATTCGTCGCAATAATGTATGATATTCTTCATAATCATTTAATTGGTTAAAATTAACACATTTGACTAGTATGAAGTAAGAAGAAGAAACAATAAAAAAAAAAAAATAGAAAGGTAAACACAAAAATACTGAATGGTAGCTTCAATAAAATTTTAATATGCGGACAAAGGGATTCCAAAACATTGGCCACCAGCTTTGTTTTTCAACTTTTTTTTCGCATAAAATAATATTGGTTATGTATTTATTTTGTCATACGTTGCACTGTTCGTCAGATATCATAATAGTAGATAACGGCTTCCATAGTTTGGTTTTTAACCAGTTAATTGATTGATTGAAAAACATTTATTCTGGCGTTGGCGCTATTGTGAGGTTGGCTCAGGTCTGGTTAGAAGGGCAAGTTTAAAGCCTTAAAGGCCGCTCATGAATATCAGAGGCAAGGGACAGTGACATTGCTCTATTAAACAGGACAATGCCCTAGAGACTGACTACATATACATATGATCAGCGCCCAAGCCCCCTCTCCACCCAAGCTAGGACCAAGGAGGGCCAGGCAGTGGCTGCTGATGACTCAGTAGATAGACCTATAAGCTCCACAAAACCACCCATCCTGAGTTCACAAGGATGGTGAGGTTGCAGCGACCAAAGAAATAAATGAGTCTGAGCAGGACTCGAACCCCAGCCTGGCGTTCACCAGTCAGGGACGTTACCACCTCGGCCACCACAACCCTAAAAAGTCCAAGGAATCCATATTATTATTATTATTATTATTATTATTATTATTATTATTATTATTATTATTATTATTAGCTAAGCTACAATCCTAGTTTGAAAAGCAGGATGCTCTATGCCCAGTGGGTCCAAGGGGAAAAAATATCCCAGCGACGAAAGGAAATAAGGAAATAAACACTATAAGAGAATTAATGAACAATTAAAATTAAATATCTTAAGACCAGTAACGAAGTTGAAATAAATCTTTCACATATAAACTATATACACTTTGAAAAACAAGAAGAGAAATAAGATACAATAGTGTTCCCGAATGTACCCTCAAGCTGGAGAACTAGCTAAAGATCATCTACCCTTACCAAGAGGAAAGTAGCCACTGAACAATTACAGTGCAGTATTAACCCCTTGAGCGAAGAAGGATAGCTATTACGTATGTTATCACAGTTGCGATGCTGATTTGATTGATTTGATATTTTTAGGGGCATTCAATTATTATGTTAATCCGAAAATATCTACAAAACATTCCTTCTTGATTATTAGAATTGTGAAACAAACCCTTACCAATGAATATTAAAATCATTAATTAAGAAACAGGAACATTTTTTCACCCCAATTATTAGAGCAATAGCAAAATCACTTCCTTTTATTAGTTTACAATTATGAGAATAATTAAATCAGAAGAAAAACACCAGCTCTAGTGGCACATCACATAATTTACATATTTATTGATCCAAGAAACTTCCCCATAATTAGTTTTTTTTTTTTTTTTTTTTTGCTGACACCAGAAACAAATAATAAATCCATTTCTCCATAATTATTATAATGGTCAAATCAGATAGAAAATCAAAATCTCCATCATGATTATAAAGAAATTCTGACCCGGGAAAACCGTTCCTATAATTATTAGTAGTAGATTAGAAACTAAAAAAAAAAAACTCATAATTATTGTATTTAAGGACCCACAAAAAATAACTTCACAAACAATTATTAGTTATTAATTAGAAAAAAAAAAACACGCTTCCTTCAATATCCCATAAAATAAAAAAGTTGGAAACATACTCAATACAACCTATTCCCAATAACTTATTAAATGATGGAAAAAAACAAACTATTGCCAATATTTCTTTGGAAATATCAACTCAAAAAACAGAAACCAAAAAATTTCTGTAATTGTAAAATATGAAGATAAGAATAACAGAATCACTACTCTCTCATGAGTTTCGGGATTATTATTTTTTCGGTGTTAGGGTCTGGTTGGCTGAGGGGGGGGGGGGGGGGCGTTTGGGGGAAATTTTTGTTGCCGATTTTAATACACAATTTCATTAGGAATTGCTTTTATTACATGAACCAGAACATGGACTCATTAGTTGCTTTTTGGAATAGAATGCTCTGCAATGTCTGTTGGCAACGCTTGCCCAGTAAAATGCCTTCGGGGAAGGGTCGACGGAAATGTATATTCAGTAATATTCAGGAATTTTAGCATTATGAAAAAAGCGAAATATTAATTAACGTGGGTTACGAACCTTCGAGGGAAACAATTTACCTCTTAAATATAGGGCTTAGAAACTCGAACTTGTTTTACATATTTTGAGGCTATAATTATATTGAAATCATTGTCATGGAGATAATGTTTCTCTTAAATGAAATGGTCGTCTATTGGGAACGTCCCCGCCTGGTGATGGCCAGACTGGTGTTCGAGTCCCAATCAAACTCGTTATTTCCTTTAGGGCCTAAGCACACTGGCGACTTTGTAGAGCCACAAGTGGCTGCGTTTTGTGGCGGGGATATTTTCTCCCATAGGTTCCCATTGTTTTCAAGCTTTGCTGATCACACTTGTGTCTGTGGCCCGCAACTGTGGCAAGCTGTCGCTCGTCCTCGCCACAAACAGCGCATTTTGTGGTGGTGTTTTGTGGCTGACTAAGAGCACACTAGCGACCTCTGGCAACCGCATGTGGCTGCTAATCAGATGTAGTGATATCGGTGTGGCGACCACATGTGGCCGGGTATTTAAAACATAACCACATGTGGTCGCCACATGTGGTCGCAACTTGTGGCTCTTAAAAGTGTCTAGTTTGTTCTGGGCCACCACTTTGCGCGGCCACTTGTGGTGCCACAGAGTGGATAGTGTGCTCGGGGCTGTGTCTGCAACCTGACCATCCTTGTGAGCTAAGGATGTGGGGTTTTGGGGAGCTTATAAGTCTACCTGCTAAATCATCAGCAGCCATTGCCTGGTCTTCAATGTTTTAGCTTGGATGGAGAGGGGCTTGGGTACTGGTCATATGTGTGTATGGTTAGTCTCGAGGGCATTGTCCTGCTTACTACGGCAATGTTACTGTATAAACATGCCATTTTGTCACACGCCCATCCTTGATATATTACAATTTCAGAATGGTTTTACAAAACAGAAATATATTGGCCGTAATCTCTTTGCTGGAAGACATATTATCTTCCCGTAAGAGCTTTCTTGTATTTACTTTTCGGGTTTTTTTTTTTTTTCTTCTCCGACGTCTAAGATGAATTTAGTAAGGTCATCTGTTACAAGGACGTCCTATCTTAAGACTCCAATGTAACGTATGGCTTCATTGCTGCCTCGTATTTCAAAAAGCTCCTATTTCAAGAATTAACTCTCTCTCTCTCTCTCTCTCTCTCTCTCTCTCTCTCTCTCTCTGATCTATACATTTTAACATTTGTTTCTCTTAGCAGAGGATGGCTGCAAAGAAATGCTGCGCAGCAGTCACGTCCACATTCACTCTTTTGAACCCTCTGGGAAATGAAAATTCCTCAGTTTGAAGTATATCACACGCATACATGTGTACACACACACACACTATATATATATATATATATATATATATATATTGAAATATTACTTAAATCTTTCAATTTATCAACAAATATTTCGATTCATAAAAAGAAGGAAAATAAAAGAAACAATAAAACTATAATCATAAAAAGGTGGATAACCGAAAAGAGGTAATATTGAAAAATAGCGGAAGTATGAAGAGAGAGATAATTGAGATAAAGGAAAGACCACAAGGAGGAAAATGAGAGCCAAAATAGAAGAATTGGAAATGAATGGGAGAAAATTAACCATAAAAAATAGCGTAGAACAAGAAAAGAAGAATAATATGAGATGGATATTAAAGTAGACGAAGAGGAAAATAAAATGGAAGATGGAAAACAAAAAAGTAATGAATAATGGATAACAATAAAAATATGAAAAAAAAGAGAAAGAACAAGAAAGAATGAGCAAAGGAGGAAGCCGAGTTTGGCCGTGACTTTAAAATGGTTTTGAATATGGAATCGTCGTTGGAATTTATGGCGGTGGTTCGTTCTGGCAATCGACCTGATTTATTTATCTCTGAGTCTTTGGTTTGTTTGTTTCTTTGACTCCGGTTTTAGACATTCCTTTATTGTAACCGCTACTCTCTCTCTCTCTCTCTCTCTCTCTCTCTCTCTCTCTCTCTCTCTCTCTCTCTCTCTCTCTCTCTCTGTACTTTATGTAAACGTTTGAGTTTCTTTGTCAATTTCATTCCTTTTGTGTAATTCTCTCTCTCTCTCTCTCTCTCTCTCTCTCTCTCTCTGTACTTTATGTAAACATTTGAGTTTCTTTGTCAATTTCATTCCTTTTGTGTAATTCTCTCTCTCTCTCTCTCTCTCTCTCTCTCTCTCTCTCTCTCTGTACTTTATGTAAACATTTGAGTTTCTTTGTCAATTTCATTCCTTTTGTGTAATTCTCTCTCTCTCTCTCTCTCTCTCTCTCTCTCTCTGTACTTTATGTAACCGTTTGAGTTTCTTTGTCAATTTCATTCCTTTGTGTAATTCTCTCTCTCTCTCTCTCTCTCTCTCTCTCTCTCTGTACTTTATGTAACCGTTTGAGTTTCTTTGTCAATTTCATTCCTTTGTGTAATTCTCTCTCTCTCTCTCTCTCTCTCTCTCTCTCTCTCCCTATTTTAAGTAACCGTTTGAGTTATTTTGTTAATTTCATTCCATTTGTGTAATTCTCTCTCTCTCTCTCTCTCTCTCTCTCTCTCTCTCTCTGTACTTAATGTAACCGTTTGAGTTTCTTTGTTAATTTCATTCTCTCTCTCTCTCTCTCTCTCTGTACTTAATGTAACCGTTTGAGTTTCTTTGTTAATTTCATTCTCTCTCTCTCTCTCTCTCTCTCTCTCTCTCTCTCTGTACTTATATGTAACTGTTTGAGTTTCTTAGTCAATTTCATTCCATTGTGTAATTCTCTCTCTCTCTCTCTCTCTCTCTCTCTCTCTCTACTTATATGTAACCGTTTGACTTTCTTTGACAATTTCATTCCTTTTTGTAAATCTCTCTCTCTCTCTCTCTCTCTCTCTCTCTCTCCCTATTTTAAGTAACCGTTTGGGTTATTTTGTTAATTTCATTCCATTTGTGTAATTCTCTCTCTCTCTCTCTCTCTCTCTCTCTCTCTCTCTCCACTTATATGTAACCGTTTGACTTTCTTTGTCAATTTCATTCCTCTCTCTCTCTCTCTCTCTCTCTCTCTCTCTCTCTGTACTTAATGTAACCGTTTGAGTGTCTTTGTTAATTTCATTCTCTCTCTCTCTCTCTCTCTCTCTGTACTTAATGTAACCGTTTGAGTTTCTTTGTTAATTTCATTCTCTCTCTCTCTCTCTCTCTCTCTCTCTCTCTCTCTCTGTACTTATATGTAACTGTTTGAGTTTCTTGGTCAATTTAATTCCATTGTGTAATTCTCTCTCTCTCTCTCTCTCTCTCTCTCTCTCTCTCTCTCTCTGTCCTTATATGTAATCGTTTGACTTTCTTTGTCAGTTTTATTTCTTTGTGTAATTCTCTCTCTCTCTAGTGAATATTGTAGTTTACAGACCCTCAAATACTAAGGAGTTTGACATAATAATAGAAAAAATAGATGATATATGTAGAAACCATAAAGACTGGAATATACTCCTATCCGGAGATTTTATCTTTCCTTTCGTGGATTGGAAAGAACGGATAGAAGAAAGTGGTTGTATATATACATATAAAAAAGAGAGTTATAGTAGCGCAGAAGATAAGAGGCAATTTGAAAAGCTTCAAGATATGCTATTAGAACATAATATGCAACAAATAAACCACATTCCAACAAGAAAGTAAAATGTCCTAGATCTAGTATTTGTGAATGAGGTGAATTATGTTAAAGAAATAATAGTGTATAACACGGGAATTTCAGACCACAATGTCATAGAATTGATAGTTCATTCCAAAGCAAGTGATCACAGAATGAATAAAAGCACAAAACTTTGGGAAGGATATGGAAAATATAATTTTTACAGTAAGAATATAAAATGGTCAGAAATAAATGAAGAACTGAATAAAGAATGGAAAAATGTATTTATAAGTGATAATATACAGGTAAATACGGACATACTGTACAAAATACTGGAGAAAATTGTTGAAAAATATGTACCGAAAATAACAATAAACAAAAGACGTGCATACCAAGAGACAGAAGGATCTTATTTCAGAAAATTAGAAAGTGGAAGAAAAATCTTGCAAAAGAAAAAAATGTGTGGAAAATGAGGGAAATAAAATGTAAGATAGAAAATGCAGAACAAAAGATTATACAGTCGAAAGAAAATGAAAAAAGGGACTTAGAAGAAAGGACACTTCAAAATATAAAAAGAAACCCCAAAGTACTTTACTCCTATGCAAAAAAGATGAATAAAGGGAGAATAGAAATAGGCCCTCTAAGAATTGAAGGACGGCTAACGAATGAAAAAAAGGAAATATGCAACATATTAGCAGAAAAATATAAGAGTGAGTTCACGCCAAGAATTGCGAATGAGAATAATGAAACAGAAATGAGAGAAGAAAATGTTGAATATCTAACGGATATAGATATTAATGAAGCAGATATTGTCACGGCTATAAACGAAATTAAAAATGGATCGGCAGCCGGACCAGATGGAGTTCCAGCGATTTTGTTAAAAAAAAAAAACTGCAAACACTATCGCGAAGCCGCTTGCAATACTGCTAAGACAGAGTGTAGATATGAGCGAGATATATGTTAAACATAAATTAGCTTATATAACCCCTATCTTCAAAAGTGGATCAAGACTAGAGGCAAGCAATTATAGACCTGTTAGTCTAACATCACATATTATGAAAGTGTATGAGAGGGTAATAAAAAAGAAAATAATGAACCATTTGGTTAAAAATAATTTGTTTAATATGGGTCAACACGGTTTCGTACCTGGAAAAAGTACACAGACCCAACTGATAGCACACTATGAAAACATATACAAAAATATGATAAATGAAAAAGACACAGATGTGATCTATCTAGATTTTGCAAAAGCCTTTGGCAAGGTAGACCATAACATATTGGAGAAAAAAATGAGAAAGCATAATATTGTGGGAAAGATAGAAAAATGGGTAAAAGAATTCCTGCAAAACAGAAAACAGATAGTGGTTGCAAATGACGAGAAATCAGATAAAGATCAGGTAATATCGGGTGTGCCACAAGGTACGGTATTAGCTGCACTGCTGTTTGTTATTATGATCTCAGACATAGACTGTGATGTTGAAAACTCCGTAGTGAGAAGTTTCGCCGATGACACAAGAATAAGTAGAGAAATTACTTGTGATGAAGATAGGAACTCACTACATAGAGATCTAAACAAAATATATGAATGGGCGGAGTTAAATAGGATGGTATTTAACTCCGATAAATTTGAATCAATAAATTATGGAAACAGAGAAGGAATGGTGTATGCATACAAGGGACCTAATAATGAGACAATCACAAACAAGGAAGCAATTAAAGACCTTGGTGTAATTTTAAATAGGAATATGTTATGCAACGACCAAATAGCAACACTGTTGGCTAAATGTAAAGCAAAAATGGGAATGTTATTCAGACACTTTAAAACAAGAAAAGCTGAACACATGATTATGCTTTACAAAACTTATGTGCTTAGTACACTCGAGTACTGCAATGTGATATGGTATCCACACTACCAAAAGGATATTGCGCAAATAGAGAGTGTACAAAGGTCCTATTCTGCTAGAATAGAAGAAGTTAAGGACCTTGACTACTGGGAAAGACTGCAATTTTTAAAACTATACAGTCTAGAAAGGAGAAGAGAACGCTACATGATAATACAAGCATGGAAGCAAATAGAAGGAATTACTGAAAACATCATGGAGCTTAAAATATCAGAAAGAGCAAGCCGAGGTAGATTAATAGTGCCAAAAAAAACATTCCAGGTAAACTGAGAAAGGCGCACAGGACATTAATCCACTACGCACCAGTATCGATAATGCAGCAACTATTTAATGTGCTGCCAGCTCATTTAAGAAACATATCAGGAGTGAGCGTAGATGTGTTTAAGAATAAGAGGTGCCTCTCTCTCTCTCTCTCTCTCTCTCTCTCTCTCTCTCTCTCTCTCTCTCTCTCTCTCTCTCTCTCTCTCTCTCTCTCAAATATCATGCCACATACACAAACAGCAATAGACAAAATAAGAGAGAACCGAAAACAAACAAACAGAATATCTGCCATCAATGCTTTTACTTGTGACGTGCTCGATTGCTTCCCAGGAATTGTGCTGACCATTAAAAAGTTTCCAGCCGAACTGAGTCGATCTCCCCAACGTCGACGTCCCTCCATAAGGCCTCTGAAGCAAGAGAAGGGGGAGGTGGGGGAAGGGAGGGGAAGGGGGGAGAATGGGAAGGGAGGGGAAGGAGGAGAATGGGAAGGGAAAAAAAGTTGTTGGGAGGGGAAGAGCTTGATGAGGGAATGCTAGGAAGGGGATAAGCATTGCAATTGGAGTGAGGAGGATAGTTGGAGTGGGAGAGGAGTAAAGGGATTGGAGGATTAGGGAGAGGTGAGGGGAGAGGAGAATTGTCTCCCTCTTTGAAATGTTTGATGGTGTTAGGTGGCGATTGGCCTCCTGGGCCTTAATTTGTGAATGTGGAGCCATTGTAGTGGCGGCATTTCCTTTGATCCGCTGTGCGAATTCTCTCCCAAAGGAACAATGCGAATTGGGTATCGGGGGTGCTATGTCATTCAGAGAGAGAGAGAGAGAGAGAGAGAGAGAGAGAGAGAGAGAGAGAGAGAGAGAGAGAGAGAGAGAGAGAATGGAGGCTTAGCATTTAACCATTTAAAAAATAGAATTTGAAATCTCTCATCAAAGTTACGGAACTGTTATTGATATTTTAAAAATTTTCTCTTTATATATATTTAGTTATTAGTTTTATATATATTACATGTATATATAAATATATATATATATATATATATATATATATGTATATTTATATATATATATATATATATATATATATATATATATATATATATATACAGTTGTATAACTTGCAACCGCATGCATGTTGATTTGCCTTAAAACTTTTGACATGGATCTCTGAAACAAAGTATTCACATTAACGTGACACGATGATTACTTGATGATTCCTTTAACCTTGCTGTATTTCAGTGTACTAAGTATTTTTTCATGATCTTTAAGATATTACAAATTGCCCGTTTACCATTACGGCTTTGTATTGTAGCGAAAAGGAATTGCTCCATTTTTACTATCACTTGTTCTTGCATATTCCTTTGTCTGTTCAATATGTCTCCTTGGCTTATTTACTAACGCCTTGTCAATTGTCTTATAGTCTACTAAACAGTAAAAGTCAGTGTTTTGCGTTTACTAAGGGTAATCTAAAGCCAACAAACTCGCCTATTGCTACATCCCATTGGGAAATAACCTATGACCTTTCTCTTTTGTTTGGCTCTTAAGTTGAGACCGAAAACGATTCTCTTAGGTTGGACGATATACTCACCTACATTAGGTAAGATCACACATGCTTGTCTATTGCTCCCTACAGCTCCCGTTAGCCGGAATCACTCTTTGATGTGTTATTGTACTTCCCACTGACGTACCTTTGACTGAGCCCATTGTGATGTCAGTCTTTGGTAGTCGTATTCCGTTACTTATGTGTTTAGGATTTACGTAATCATGTTTCCTTATAGGCCCTGCCCCCCAAAAATGTTTGTAGCTAAGGTTGTAGGATTTGTGACTAGCCACGACTTTGTCCATGCATATGTTGGGTCCAACCCGTTGGTTCAAATACAGACATAGAGTCTTTGCCAACCACTTTCTAGCAATCTCGGATATAGCATTCATACTCATGGTTCTCCATCAGCATAATAGACCACCCTTGTAGAAATCCTCAGAAAGGAGTTAGGTATTACCACTGAAACCTGCGAATAATAAGACTTTCATCCTGCATTACGTGAAAGTTTTAGAAATGCTTAGAAGAAGCTTGGGAGGAATAGGAGAACGTGGGCAGGGTTATATTTACAAGTGAGGCTTCAGTATGGCCATTATGAAAACATCAAGCAAGAACTGGCCCGAAAATGTCTCCAACTCTACAGGAACTACACTCGGGTAAACCAGATGTTGTATGGGGAAATTGTTGATCGTGTCCTGTACCTCATTTAGATGAAATTAACGTTATGTGGGAACCTATTCCTCCTGGGTTATAAGTGGCCATCACTCTGCATTACATGGCAAGTGGTAAATCCTACAAGATGATGCAATACTGTACTCCTTGCGAGTTGCCCACGATAGCATCAGCAAAATTGTCACAGAAACCTATCAGGCCATTGTATCTGGATACTGAGACAAGGCACTAAAAATGAGGTTGCAAGAAGGTTCGTAGAACAGTGATTTGTGTTGGAGCCATACACAGAAAATATATTTACATCTGCAACTACAACTTTCGTGGCACTTAGCAATATTTACTATAATTATAAGAAACTCTTTTCAAATGTTCTGTTGTCTGTTGTGGATGCCGAATACAAGTTTATTTCATCGATGTATGTGCTATTTGGCCCAAGTCTAAGGGAAGTTTGTTTGCACAAACCCATCTACTTGAAATACTTGACAGCGTAAGCACTACTTCCCCCCCCCCCCCCCCCACCCGCCCACTGAAGTCATCTCTACCAATCCTTAGGACCATCATACTATTTTGTAGGTGAAGATACCTTCCCATTGAGGCTGTTCATAATCAAGCCCTACCCACAATGAGGCCTCACAAAACAGGAATGTATATACAATTACTGACTCAACAAGGTTCAGCGAATGGTAGAGAACACGTTTGGAATACTGGTCAACAGATTCATAGTTTTGCACACAGCAATTTCTCTGTGACATGACTGTGCAGAGGTTGTTGTGTTGGCCTCGTGTATTCTCCACAGCATCCTGCCCGAACAAAATTCAATCCAAACAGAGATCGACCAGGAAGACCCAGTGACTCACGAAGTCATACTTTCATTTGAAGGAGGGACCCAGCTGAAAGAATGCCCTTGCTAAGAACTCGACGCAATGTTTCTCGTACCCTCAAGGATTTCTGCCTTGGATGATAGTACTTAGGTTTCATAATTCATTTAATTAATGTTCTGCATGCTGACAGTATTTCTAATCTTTTACTTGCTGGTTGTTTTATTATCATGGAGTTTTAAATGGAATCACCTTTCATTGTTCATTTTCATATTAACAATTTCCTTTAATATAATTTGATTATTTTTTCGTTTGTGTATTGACTTTAATTGACACCTTACAATTTCAGTTGTAATATTGAACATTTTCTGTTATATATTTCAAATATTAATTTCGTATGTTTTTCTTATTAATTTCATTATGTATTTACTTTAATATCTTAATATAATGAATAACTTTTTATACAACATTTTAGGAACCTTTACACAATGCACAAGACGAGAAAAATATCATTTTGATATTTGACAAATTAGGAATCTTACAATTACTTGTTTCTATACTTTCATATTTATGGCATTAACTTATTACAAATACTTTACCACAACTATATAATAATTATAATAATTTTCAAAACGGAACCAGTTTTTCTAAAAAAATTAAAAGAAAAAATCCTCTACTCACGTCGCCCAAGGCTTTCTGTTGTGTCATTTGATCTAAAACTGAAATAGCACTAGCAGGCTTCCTTTCCTACCACATTGGGAAAATGTCAGTTGGGGGTCGACCTCCTGATTACCGACAAAGTTTATCCATGTCTGTGTCTGGGACTGAAGACAATGTAATGGTGGGGTGCATTAGTTGCATTGTTCGTTGTCTTCCGGTGCCTCTTGCTCGATTGCTCGTCGACACCGGGACCTGCAAGAGTGTGGCCTTCCATGTCCTCGTTGTTATAATCCTCCATGAAATCACAATCTCTCTCGAGTATCTCAAGGTATGCCTTGGTTTCTTTCTTCATTTCTGTTGAGGATGACGCTGGAAGAGCCAAGCTGGGGATGGTGGTTCACACAAAAATGACAGGCAGAGAAGCAGTAGGTTAAGAAGTGGCAGATATATCATCAGCCACAGACGTGGCAGACGAAACACAAGGTATAGAAGTGTCAGTCAAAGCAGCACGCACAGACGTGACAGACTAAGCAGTACAAAAGTAGCAAGCAAAGAAGCAGTAGGCATAGAGGTTATAGGTAGAGCAGTGACAACAGGTAGAACAATGGTAAACAGGGCGGTGGCGAGTGAATAACCATGTGGAGAGGTGGCAGGCGAAGAGGCATGTGAAGAGGTGACAGTTAAAGAGCTGGCAGGCATCAAGGGGGCAAGGGAAGATCTCCTGGCCTTTACCTTTCTCAAAGCTAGTAAAAACGTAGCAAAAGCAGACAAATGAGCAACAAACGCTAGTAGAAACTAGGGGAAAGTTGGCAAAAAAGCAGGGAAAGCTGGTAGAAAAGTGGCAAAAATAGTGAAAACTGGTGTAAAAGTGATAAAAGCAGCAAAGGCTTGTAGAAGAGTGCCTGAATCAGTGAAAGCTGGCAGAAGAGCAACAAAAGCTGGGGAAAACTGGCAGGCAGAAGCAGAAGCAAGCATATGCATGGTCAAGGGGAACTGACTGCCATATGGTGCCGCGCAGGGTTGCGGCCACCTTTTAAATACCACCTTGTATAACGTAGCCGATTTTTTTTCAGAGTTCTGTTATAAAGTAAATTTTTAGATTAAGAAATACAAGTAACTTTGGTAAAATTATGGAACATTGCAATAAACGGCCCGTAGAAAATAAGACTTTTCTATTATATTTTTCCAGTTTTGAACGTTTTGGATAATGATTTCTGGCAGAAATCCATAGTTTTTGAGTTATGGTGGGTCGACGAGCATAACTGAAAAGCTATGGCTTTGCACTAGGTATTGTCATCAATTTCGTTCGAAACACCTTGAAATATACCGTGTACCAGTATGAATGTATTAGAATGCAGTTTTTTAAACTTTGTTTCCGCTAGTCAACATCATAAAAACAGTCATCGTAAGAAACAAACGGTTACCGCAATCAAAACCGAGTAATAGTAATGAAACACGATCAATGTACTGGAACATTTGTTTGCCAGGACTTCAGGATTTTTCCATTACATTTTCTATGGAGTTGTTCGTATCAGTGTTCAGCTCTTCATTGTATTGCAAATCCCTAACTTACGTGAGCCAACGATTTATTGGTTTTTGCTCTACTGTAGCTCGTTTCGCTCATAATTAAACATTATCTCATTGCTTCCATCTTCTGGCAAGCAGAACAATAGCTCCATGGGTTAGTGTTTTGGTCTTATTTAATTTATGTAAATTATCTCGTAGTTCAATTATACAAACTTAACAAAGGGGAGAGTTGCAACTTCGCTCTCCAGCCTCTGTTCGAATATGGACTTGGCTTCATTTTCCCATTATCAGACTAAATTTATCAAAAACACGTTTTCCCCCTAAACTTTTCATTATGAACAGGAGAAATAAGAGCTGTAATTATGTTGTTTATTCCAATATTGAAAGCTAATAAAAAGTTTTAGAATATAAAACGTTGGCCGCTTTAATCTGTTCGAAAAATTAACATACGACTGAAGCACTACCTATCATTGTTTTTCTGAACTACCGTGTGAAAGGAGTCTCCTGTGGTCTGTGCCAAGATGACAAAAGGACATAACGGGAATTTGCTTAATAAAATCTGTAACTTCGTTAATAGAGGTTTCCTCCGGTAACATATATCATTCAAAATACCGATTTTGCAAAGATCTATTCAATTATGCGAGTTTCGATGTTTTACACTGTTCTGTAACGAAACCCCAATTTTATGGTAAGTTTTTGCAGCTTAGCAATTTATCAGAATCAGTGACCCGAAATCTCAGTGCTATATTAAAACAAGCAGTTGGTGTCACTTCAAAATATTGGCAAAGTAATTAGGATTCGTTAGGTCATTGGGGTGTGGGCGAGTTACCCGCCACCTTTTCCAGCACATTTATACAGCCAATAGCCACCCGTTGAGATACTACCGCTAGAGATTTATTGGGTCCTTTAACTAGCCAGACAGTAATACATTGGAACCTTCTCTCTGGCTACGGATCATTTCCCTTTTCCCTATCGGTGGCCTATTCTTTACATATTCTCCTCTGTCCTCATACACCGGAAAACACTGAGATTACCAAAAACATTTTCCTCTCTGCAATTAATTGTTCAGTGGATACTTTCCTCTTGGTAAGGGTAGAAGAGACTCTTTAGCTATGGTAAGCAGCTCTTCTAGAAGGACACTCCAAAATCAAACCAATGTTCTCTAGTCTTGAATAGTGCTATTGCCTCTGTACCATGGTCGTCACTGTCTTGGGTAGAGTTCTCTTACTTGAGCGCACACTCGGGCACACTATTCTATCTAATTTCTCTTCCTCTTGTTTTTTTTTTTTAAGTTTTTGTAGTTTATATATAAAAAAAATTATTTTAATGTAGTTGCTGTTCTTAAAATATTTTGATTGTTAATTACTTTTCTTGTAGTTTCTTTATTTCCTTTCCTCACTGGACTATTTTCCCTGTTTGACTCCTGGGGCTTATAGCATTCTGCTTTTCCAACTAGGGTTGTAGCTTACCTAATAATAATAATAATAATAATAATAATAATAATACTTTTAATGATTGTAAGAGAGTTGTAGTCACAAATGACTATGCCACTCTTTGTATCTACAAATATAATGATTGGACTGACGAAAATCCTCCAAATAGTAAACTAAATTTTTTTTTTATTTCATATATAATTCTTCAATTAAAATAACTGGTGATAAGTATTTTTTATTATTCATGGATAGAAAACTCGTCAGTTTATTCGACTCAGAAAAGCAGTGCATTCTTCTTACTACCTAACAAAAAAAGATTTTAACTAATGAAATTTGTATCTGCTTATTGATGCATCAAGCTGATTCCTTGAGTGATTTTGTTATTTCCTATAAATATACAATAAAATAACAATATAATAGAAATAACTACATGAAAATAACAATATAATAAAAATAATTACCTCAAAATAACAATATAATTAAAAATAACTATATCAAAATAACAATATAATAAAAATAACAATATAATAAAAATAACTCTATCCAACTAGAAAACCAGTGGTAAATATTTACTTTTCATCACAAAATAACAATGATCAAAGAAATCTAAATATCTGTTAATTATTTTCTTATCATTTGGGGAAGGGGATGCTAATACTGTCTGCCTGATCCTTTATATATACACAGCTTCATAATTCTTTCACACAAGTATAACCCATTACTCTTGTACACATGATATCGACACTTTTATAACTTCTGCCACTTCCTCATCATTTAACTGATGAAGAGGGATGGCCATAATCACCAGAGTGAATGAATGGGAAGGATGAATTCATGGAAAGAAAGAGAAGGAAACATTTTGACATTTTGATATGAGCTTGGTCCAAAAGATGATATTAAGATTTATTTGTTATTGTTTCCCAGTTTTATAAGAGTTATGATGATTTATTTTTTATTCTTTAAAGTTGTTCATTCAATGTATGTTACTTTAATATTAAGTGAAAAGAAAGATAAATCTGAATGTACAGTGTTGAATAATCGTAGTTAGTATTATTCTGATTTTCATTGTATCATAAACAAGCAACTTTTCACTAAATAATATTATGTCAACCTTGTTCGACAAAATTTGAAGCACACACTTTTAGATGTAAATTTTATCAAAACAATTCATTTATTTTTTTTAATAACTTATTTTCTTTTATATTTTCCTTTAGAAATCCTAACCTATAATGATTATATGCTTGCATTTTAGCTCAATTCAAAGTATTTCCTCAAATCTTTGGAATTGTTTAAAGACTATCATGAAAAGGGTTAAACTCGTTTGATGAACTCATCAAAATGCATCATAAGCTCTTCCACGAAATACACAAGGACCTTTATCTTGAAAGTGTAAGTGAAATGTTTGGCGATCCCTGACTCTGAAGTATACGGGGAACATCCACTGGATGTTTGATAATATCCTTCAAAGAAATGTTTGATTATTTCTATTGAAGAAACGTTTGAGTACTTCTTTTGAAGAAACTTTTGGTAATCCCCTTGAAATGTTTTAGGAAATACCCTTGTAAGCAACGTGTTCATCTCCTGTTGCCGTAACTACAAACAAACCCTGAGGAAAGAATTAAGGTTTTCTGTATTAGAATGCAACTGAGAGTTTTAAGAGACAATTTCTGCTTTACCAGCTGGTGGTAACCCCTTCCCCCGGAGTATTTGAAGACTCCTTTTCATGGGAGCGTTTAGAGAACTCCCCTCCGATCCCCCTCTCCTATCCATGCCCCGAGTGATTTGATAATCCCGTCCTTGGAAGGTTTAATGTATGATTTAGTGATTGTACTGGACCATTTTCCTTTGATCCGCTGCATGAGTTCATTCCTAAAGGATCGAAGTGAATCTAGTAGCTTTGGGTTATACGCTGTTCTATATTCATTGGAGAGAGAGAGAGAGAGAGAGAGAGAGAGAGAGAGAGAGAGAGAGAGAGAGAGAGAGAGAACTGCTCTTTCGTACGCTGTTCTATATTCATTGGAGAGAGAGAGAGAGAGAGAGAGAGAGAGAGAGAGAGAGAGAGAGAGAGAGAGAGAGAGAGAACTGCTCTTTCGTATTTTACTGTAAGAAAGTTAGATTCTGTTCGTACTGATTTTTTATTTATTGTGACGAACTAGCAATTATGTTTTGTATCTTTTTTTTGCACAACATGATATTTCGAAAATATAATTGTGACACCTTTAAAATTCCTGTAAACAACATTCTGTTGTCTTCGATATAAAATTGGTAAAAATATTAAATTCAGAGCTTATTTTGATTAGATTCATATTTTCTTAGTCCAATATGAGCGTTTCTGATAGAACCCATAGTAAAGCTTACCTTATTTTCTATTTGGGTTTTTCCAATCTGATGTTATATAACTCTTTAGAAGCTGACATGTAATGGTATAGAATGCTTTACCGTATGACCCCAAATACCTATTTATCTTTTTAATAGCATTTAATTTTCCAATGAAATAACTTTTCCAAAAAAGTTTTAACTCCTCTCCCAATTTTCCATGAGACATTTTTCATCTGAAATATTAAAATTTTGTTCTACGGGGTAATGTCACTCAAGAAAAGCAAACTTTTTTTTTAAAGAAAAATCACGAATTTTCTAACTGAAATCGTGTTCTTCTAGGAGTTGCGTGTGAAAATCGTGTTTTTGCTAAGATGAAATAGAATATTACGAAAATTATTTGTTTTCAGTTACAAAATTAATGTTTCTTTCATTTCCAAGATATTTTCCTTATTCCTTTTGGATAATATTCATTATAATAATCTTTACTTTTCATAGAAAACTCGTTTTTACAGTTACTGAATATAAAATCTCATCTGCATTAATGTATCTATAGAAGTTTATTCCCCATAGAGGACCAATCTAAGGAGAAACGCAGGTGTTATTAGCAAATATACTGTTTTATTATTTTTATCATGTAGATAGATTCCAATGAAATAAATGTAGGAAATAGACTTAATTATCTCTCTCTCTCTCTCTCTCTCTCTCTCTCTCTCTCTCTCTCTCTCTCTCTCTCTCTCTCTCTCTGCGTAGTACAAAAGTAGTATAATCCTTTATATCTCAGAAATGCCCTTGCTAAGAACTCGACCTAACATTTCTTGTACCCTCAAGGATTTCTGCCTTGTCATGATGATAGTACTTAGGTTTAATAATTAATTTAATTAATGTTCTGCGTGCTTACAGTATTTCTAATCTTTCACTTGCTGGTTGTTTTATTATCATGGAGTTTTAAATGTCATCACCTTTCATTGCTCATTTTCATATTAACAATTTTCTTTAATATAATTTGATTATTTTTTCGTTTGTGTATTGACTTTAATTGACACCTTACAATGTCAGTTGTAATATTGAACATTTTCTGTTATATATTTCAAATATTAATTTCATATGTTTTTCTTATTAATTTCATTATGTATTTACTTTAATATTTTAATATAGTGAATAACTTTCTACATCATTTTAGGAACATTTACACAACGCACAAGACGAGAAAAATAACATTTTAATATTTGACAAATTAGTAAACTTAACAATTACTTGTTTCTATACTTTCATATTTATGGCATTAACTGATGACAAATACTATACCACAACTATATAATAATTATAATAATTTTCAAAACGGAACCAGTTTTTCTAAAAAAAAAATGAGAAGAAAAAAATCTTCTACTTACTTCTTCCAAGGCTTTCTGTTGTGTCATTTGATCTGAAACTGAAAGAGCACTAGCAGGCTTCCTTTCCTTCCACATTGGGAAAATGGCAGTTGGGGGTCGACCTCCTGACTACCGACAGAGTTTATCCATGTCTGTGTCAGGGACTGAAGACACTGTAATGGCGGGGTGCATTTGTTGCATTGTTCGTTGTCTTCCGGTGCCTCTTGCTCGATTGCTCGTCGCCACCGGGACCTGCAAGAGTGTGGCCTTCTATGTCCTCGTTGTAATAATCCTCCATGAAATCACAATCTCTCTCGAGTATCTCAAGGTATGCCTTGGTTTCTTTCTTCATTTCTGTTGAGGATGATGCTGGAAGAGCCAAGCTGGGGATGATGGGACACAAAAATGGCAGGCAGAGAAGCAGTAGGTTAAGAGGTGGCAGATATATCATCAGCCACAGACGTGGCATACAAAACAAGGTATAACAGTGGCAGTCAAAGTAGCACGCACAGACTTAACAGACTAAGCAGTACAAAAGTAGCAAGCAAAGAAGCAGTAGGCACAGAAGTTATAGGTAGAGCAGTGGCAGTAGGTAGAAGAATGGTAAACAGGGCGGTGGCGGGTGAATAACCATGTGGAGAGATGGCAGGAGAAGAGGAGGCATGTGAAGAGGTGACAGTCAAAGAGCTTGCAGGCATCAAGGGGGCAAGGGAAGATCTCCTGGCCTTTACCTTTCTCAAAGCTAGTATAAACGTAGCCAAAGCAGACAAATGAGCAACAAACGCTAGTAGAAAGTAGGGGAAAGTTGGCAAAAAAGCAAAGAAAGCTGGTAGAAAAGTAGCAAAAGCAGTGAAAACTGGTATAAAAGTGATAAAAGCAGCAAAGGCTTGTAGAAGAGCGCCTGAATCAGTGAAAGCTGGCAGAAGAGCAACAAAAGCTTGGGGAAAAAATGGCAGGCAGGAGCAGAAGCAAGCATATGCATGGTCAAGGGGAACTGACTGCCATATGGTGCCGCGCAGGGTTGCGGCCACCTTTTAAGCACCACCTTATAACGTAGCCGATTTTTTCAGAGTTCTGTAATAAAGTAAATTTCTAAATTAAGAAATACAATTAACTTTGGTAAAATTATGGAACATTACAACAAACAGCCTGTAGAAAATAAGACTTTTTTTACTGTAGTTTTCCAGTTTTGAACGTTTTAGATTATGATTTCTGGCAGAAATCCATAGTTTTTGAGTTATGGTGGGTCGACGAGCATAACTGAAAAGCTATGGCTTTGCACTAGCGATTGTCATCAATTTCGTTCGAAACACCTGAAATATACCGTGTAAAAGTTTGAATGTATTAAAATGGAGTTTTTAAAACTTTGTTTCCGCCAGTCAGCGTCATAAAAACAGTCATCGTAAGAAACAAACAGTTACCGTAATCAAAACCGAGTAATAGTAATGAAACAGGGTCAATGCACTGGAAAATTTGTTTGCCAGGACTTCAGGATGTTTCCATCACATTTCCTATGGAGTTGTTCGTGTCAGTGTCCAGCTCTTCGTTGTATTGCAAATCCCTAACTTACGTGAGCCAACGATTTGGTGGTTTTTGCTCTACTGTAGCTTGCTTCGCTCACAATTAAACATTATCTCATTGCTTCCATCTTCTGGCAAGCAGAACAATAGCTCCGTGGGTTAGTGTTTTGGTCTAATTTAATTTATGTAAATTATCTCGTAGTTCAATTATACAAACTTAACAAAGGGGTGAGTTGCAAGTTCGCTCTCCAGCCTCTGTTCGAATATGGACTTGGCTTCATTTTCCCATTGTCAGACTAAATATATCAAAAACACGTTTTCACCCCCAACTTTTCATTATGAACAGGATAAACAAAATAAGAGCTGTAATTATGTTGTTTATTCCAATATTGAAAACAAATAAAAAGTTTTAGAATATAAATCGTTGGGCGATTTAATCTGTTCGAAAAAGTAACATACGACTGAAGCACTACCTATCATTGTTTTTCTCAACTACCGTGTGAAAGGAGTCTCCTGTGGTCTGTGCCAAGATGACAAAAGGAGCATAACGGGAATTTGCTTAATAAAATCTGTAAACTTCGTTAATAGAGGTTTCCACCGGTAATTTATATAATTCAAAATACTGAATTTGCAAAGATTTATTCAATTATGCGAGTTTCGATGTTTTACACTGTTCTGTAACGAAACCCCAATTTTATGGTAAGTTTCTGCAGCTTAGCAATTTATCAGAATCAGTGACCCTTTCACTAAAACCCCTTTGATCTCAATATACCTGGTTTACCAACTCACTCTCTCTCTCTCTCTCTCTCTCTCTCTCTCTCTCTCTCTCTCTCTCTCACACAAACCCCTTGATTTCAGTATAGATGGTTTGCCAACACTTCGAAATATCGGTAAAGTAATTAGGATTCATTAGGTCATTGGGGGTGTGGGCGAGTTATCCGCCACCTTTTACACCACATCTATATAGCCAACAGCCACCCGTTGAGATACTTTAACTAGCCAGACATTGGATCCTTCTCTCTGGTTATGGTTCATTTTCCTTTTCCCTATCGGTGGCCTATTCTTTACATATTCTCCTGTCCTCATACACCGGACAGCACTGAGATTACCAAAAAAAAATTCCTCTCTAAAGGGGTTAACTACTGCAATTAATTGTTCAGTGGATACTTTCCTGTTGGTAAGGGTAGAAGAGATCTTTAGCTATGGTAAGCAGCTCTTCTAGAAGGACACTCCAAAATCAAACCAATGTTCTATAGTCTTGAATAGTGCTATAGCCTCTGTACCATGGTCGTCACTGTCTTGGGTAGAGTTCTCTTACTTGAGCGTACACTCGGACACACTATTCTATCTAATTTCTCTTCCTCTTGTTTTTTTTTTCAAGTTTTTGTAGTTTATATAATAAAATGTTAATTTCAATGTAGATGCTGTTCTTGAAATATTTTTAATTGTTAATTACTTTTCTTGTAGTTTCTTTATTTCTTTTCTCACTGGGCTATTTTCCCTGTTGGGTCCCTGGGGCTTATAGTATTCTTCTTTCCCATCTAGGGAAAATAATAATAATAATAATAATAATAATAATAATAATGGTTGTAAAAGAATTGTAGTCATGAATGACTATGCCACTCTTTGTATCTACAAATATAATGATAGGACTGACGAAAATCCTCCAAGTAGTAAACTAAATTTTTTTTTATTTCATGTATAATTCTGCAATTAAAATAACTGGTGATAAGTATTTTCTATTATTCATGGATAGAAACCTCGTCGGATTATTCGAATCAGAAAAGCAGTGCATTCTTCTTACTACCAAACAAAAAAAAAAGATTTTAACTAATGAAATTTGTATCTGCTTATTGATGCATCAAGCTGTTCCCTTGAGTAATTTTGTTATTTCCTTTAAATATACATCAAAATAACAATATAATAAAAATAACTACATCAAAATAATAATATAATAAAAATAACTACATCAAAATAACAATATAATAAAAATAACTACATCAAAATAACAATGTAATAAAAATAACTATCTCAAAATAACAATATAATAAAATTAACTACATCAAAATAACAATATAATAGAAATAACTACATCAAAATAACAATATAATAAAAATAACTACATCAAAATAACAATATAATAAAAATAACTACATCAAAATAACAATATAATAAAAATAACTACATCAAAATAACAATATAATAAAAATAACTACCTCAAAATAACAATATAATAAAAATAACTATCTCAAAATAACAATATAATAAAATTAACTACATCAAAATAACAATATAATAGAAATAACTACATCAAAATAACAATATAATAAAAATAACTCTATCCAACTTGAAAACCAGTGGTAAATATTTACTTATTCATCACAAAATAACAATGATCAAAGAAATCTAAATATCTGTTAATTATTTTCTGATCATTTGGGGAAGGGGATGTTAATACTGTCTGCCTGACCCTTTAAATATACACAGCTTCCTAATTCTTTCACACAAGCATAACCCATTACTCTTATACACATGATATCGACACTTTTATAACTTCTGCCACTTCCTCATCATTTAACTGATGAAGAGGGATGGCCATAATCACCAGAGTGGATAAATGGGAAGGATGAATTTATGGAAAGAAAGAGAAGGAAACATTTTGACATTTTGGTATGCGCTTGGTCCAAAAGATGATATTAAGAGTTATTTGTTATTGTTTCCAAGTTTTGTAAGAGTTATGGTGATTTATTTTTTATTCTTTAAAGTTGTTCATTCAGTGTATTGTTGCTTTAATATTTAGTGAAAAGAAAGATAAATCTGAATGTACAGTGTTGAATAATCGTAGTTAGTATTATTCTGATTTTCATTGTATCATAAACAAGCAACTTTTCACTAAATAATTTTATGTCAACCTTGTTCTACAAAATTTGAAGCACTCACTTTTAGATGTAAATTTTATCAAAACAATTCATTTATTTTTATAATATCTTATCTTCTTTTATATTTTTCCTTAGGAATCCTAACCTATAATGATTATATGCCTGCATTTTAGCTCAATTCAAAGTATTTCCTCACATCTTTGGAATTGTTTCAAGACTATCATAAAAAGGGGTTAAACTCGTTTGATGAACTCATCAAAATGCATCATAAGCTCTTCCACGAAATACACAAGGACCTTTATCTTGAAAGTGTAAGTGAAATGTTTGGCGATCCCTGACTCTGAAGTATACGGGGAACATCCACTGGATGTTTGATAGTATCCTTCAAAGAAATGTTTGATTATTTCTATTGAAGAAACGTTTGATTACTTCTTTTGAAGAAGCTTCTGGTAATCCCCAAAAAATGTTTTAGGAAACCCCCTTGTAAGCAATGTGTCCATCTCCTGTTGCCGGTGTGACGGTCTGAACGATCCCCCGGTCTCAGAATTCTCCTTGATAATCTGCGCATGCGCGAACATTACCGTTTACCAGTGCATACTAGGTTGATGTTTTATTTTCCTTTAATGTTAGCGTGCGCAGCTCAACATTACCGCTTGCCAGTACATACGAGCTTGATGTTTTATTTTCATGCGAGCGAAGCGAGCTAATGGCGGAAAAGAACCATTATACAATGTCAAGGAGAATTCTGAGACCGGGGGATCGTTCAGACTGTCACACCGTAACTACAAACAAACCCTGAGGAAAGAATTAAGGTTTTCTGTATTAGAATGCAAGTAAGAGTTTTAAGAGACAATTTCTCCTTTACCAGCTGGTGGTAACCCCTTCCCCCGGAGTATTTGAAGACTCCTTTTCATGGGAGCGTTTAGAGAACTCCCCTCCGATCCCCCTCTCCTATCCATGCCCCGACTGATTTGATAATCCCGTCCTTGGAAGGTTTAATGTATGATTTAGTGATTGTACCGGACCATTTTCCTTTGATCCGCTGCATGAGTTCATTCCTAAAGGATCGAAGTGAATCTAGTAGCTTTGGGTTATACGCTGTCCTATATTCATTGGAGAGAGAGAGAGAGAGAGAGAGAGAGAGAGAGAGAGAGAGAGAGAGAGAGAGAGAGAGAGAGAGAGAGAGAGCTGCTCTTTCGTATTTTACTATAAGAAAGTTAGATTCTGTTCTAACTGATTTTTTATTTATTATGACGAACTAGCAATTATGTTATGTAATTTTTATTTTTTTTTTTGCCCAACATAATATTTCGAAAATATAATTGTGACACCTTTGAGATTCCTGTAAACAACATTCTGTTGTCTCCCATATAAAATTGGTAAAAATATTAAATTCAGAATTTATTTTGATTAGATTCATATTTTTTTTTAGTCCAATATGAGCGTTTCTGATTTTCTATTTTCTATTTTGAGTTTTTCAAATCTGATGTTATATAATTCTTTAGAAGCTGACATGTAATGGTATAGAATACTTTACCGTATGACCCCAAATACCTATTTATCTTTTTAATAGCATTTAATTTTCCAATGAAATAACTTTTCCAAAAAAGTTTTAACTCCTCTCCCAATTTTCCACGAGACATTTTTCATCTGAGAAATTAAATTTTTGTTCTACGGAGTCGTGTCACTTAAAACAAACTTCTTTTTAAAGAAAAATCACGAATCTTCTAACTGAAATCGTGTTTTTGCGGGGATGAAATAGAATACGAAAAATATTTGTTTTCAGTTCTGAAATTAATGTTTCTTTCATTTCTAATATATTTTCCTTATTCCTTTTGGATAATATTCATTATAATAATCTTTACTTTTCATAGAAAACTCGTTTTTACAGTTACTGAATATAAAATCTCATCTGCATTAATGTGTCTATAGAATTTTATTCCCCATAGAGGACCAATCTAAGGAGAAACGCAGGTGTTATTAGTAAATATATTGTTTTATTATTTTTATCATGTAGATAGATTTTAATGAAATAAATGTGGGAAATAGACTTAATTCTCTCTCTCTCTCTCTCTCTCT